>NC_083775.1:34600403-34800403 GCF_963514075.1 Conger conger
GCGTAATCACAAACAGGCAAAGTTCAGGAACCAGGTGGTCAGTCCAAACAGGCGAAAGTACAAAAGCGTGATCCTAAGAAAAGAGTCCAAAAAGCAGGCAGGGGTCAGGAAAACAAGAAAACAAAAACCATCCGGACAGAACGCCACAGGGGCAAGGGCTCGGGAACAAGGAGGCTAGAACAAGGGTAAAGGAATATCAGGGCTCGGGACTCGAAAAATAGGATATGACGAACTAGCAACGTGCAACAGCGAAGGACCGGTATAAATACACAGGGTAATGAGACAACCTAGGCGGGGCATGGGAGTGAGGGCGGTGTAACACATGAACAGAACATCAGGTGAAAAACATGAAAGGGCAATAATCCAATAACGAGGGGGAAACGAAAACGCGGACTGGATTCACAAAGACACACTTGTAATACAAACAGCTCCGGACTAGGGAGTAGACAATTGAGTTAAGGAACATAGTGATAGGGGAGAGCAGGTGCGAACATTTCGCTGAATCAAGGCAAGCAATTTAGGACTAGAACAGGGAGGTGGAGTTATAGAGCAGTATTGAAGTAGGGGTAGAGTTAGTCTGTTATTTACGTGATTAAATAAAAAATACCCAAAACTAGTGAATGTTAGTTTGTTAGTTAGATGAACATATTAGTGTGTTAATATAATTAGCACTGTACAAATTCTGTGTTAGTTGGGATAAGTATATTCGTGCTATCTACAAACATGAAATGGAGAAAAAGCAGGAAGTAAGAACAGCAAGACAAAAATACCAAATAAACTAAGAGACAGAAATCAGGATCATAACAGTGAGTTAGAGCTGCAATAAGAGGATGTCTCAATGTGTGGTTCACAGGGTCCTGGTAGAAACAACTGGGTCCCCTGAACCCAGCTGTTTGTCTATGAACAGTGATTGTTCAATGGATCCTTCACTTGTTTTCAGAGGAGAGTTCACAAGTGACCAAAGGTAAATTAACAGGTTGATATTGATGCTAGTTTTTAATTATACTACAGTGTCACTGGCACATTTCAGGTGTAATAGTGGGTGGATAAAGACACAATCAGAGGGCTGTGGTGCAACAGGCTAAGATGCAGCAGACTTGCGGTTGCAGTTTAATGCAGTTGGACACTGGGGACCGGGGTTCGATTCCTGGTCCTGCCAAAAGCCAAGTTTGGCCGGCTCATGTGGAGCAGCATAATTGGCTCGCTGCTCCAGAGGGAGGAACTTGGCTGAGTTAGTAGATTGCTGCACAATGGGCACCTCGGAATCACGGACACGGGCATGAGACGAGACGGCTTGAAGAAGGTGTGTCTTTCTCCTTCGGGCTGCTGAGGGACGGGGTGTGGGCGGTGTATCTAATACTAGCTCTAATTGAATCAGACAGGGTACAATTGGCTACCATATTGGGAGAAAAAGGGAAAAATCCCCCCCCAAAAAAAAGACACAATCAGGTGTAGGTGGGTGAATGATCATTTTTTGGTATGGGGAGAGCAACATATTCTTACACTTTTCACTCTTTCTTACATTTCTTGGGCGCAATGGAATAAATGTCATACCAAATGAAAGAATTAAGTCTCAGACACATACTGTATTTGGTGTTCATTACATCTGCATATCATATTTCAGTAGAGTTATAAACAGTTTAGTGGAGATTGTGCTCTTGTGACACATCAGTGGGTAAGTAAGTTGTCACTCTATGTGGGGTAAGTTGTCACATTGGATATTTCAACAAATACGAACACAACAAAGTCATTGTACATTTTATTTATTTTTAATAAAAATTCTAAATCAAATATAACCAAAGGACCAGCGGGGGTGGATCTGGGAGGTATTTTGTCCCCCAAGCACAATTGCTGGTACCCCCATTGTCAGCGGTGAACTTCTGCGACCGTGAACCATCCCCATGATAAACAACTGCAATAAGAGAATGAGTTTAGCTTTAAGCTCTATGTCCATGGGCTGTGAGTTACAGTTGACGTAAGGATGAGATTAACTCGACACTGTCTCCATGTTTGGTTCACAGGGTCCAGGTAGAAAGAGCAGGGTCACCAATACCCAGTTGTCTGTCTATGAAGAGTGATCATTCAATGGATACTCCACTTGTCTTCAGAGGAGAGTTAACAGGTGATCAAAGGTAAATGAACAGATTCATAATAATACAAGTATTTAATTATACCTTAATGTCACTGGCGCCTTTCAGGTGTAGCTGGGTGTATTATCACATTTTGGTGTACATGAGGTGTACTATGTCTAGACCTGGGTCAAATAAGTCATTGATTTGGATTTAAATCCTTTTCTATGCTTTACTGAGCTTGCCCGGTGTATTGGAACCTGTGAAATACTCTCGAAAAGTGCAAACCCCACCTTCTGGTCCTCCTGGTTGGCTCAATTTCCTCAATTGCACCAGGCAAGATCAATCGAGCACAGACAATTATTTTAGATTCAAATACTTATGTATTTGACCCAGGTCTGTTTATGTTACATGCTGTGAGTGTCACACCAGGGGGGACAGAGGAACCAATCACAGACACTGGGATGATTACAAAATGGCAGGTTTTAATTAAGGCAGATGAAGGGGCAGACAGAGCGTAATCACAAACAGGCAAAGTTCAGAAACCAGGTGGTCAGTCCAAACAGGCGAAAGTACAAAAGCGTGATCCTAAGAAAAGAGTCCAAAAAGCAGGCAGAGGTCAGGAAAACAAGAAAACAAAAACCTTTCGGACAGAACGCCACAGGGGCAAGGGCTCGGGAACAAGGAGGCTAGAACAAGGGTAAAGGAATATCAGGGCTCGGGACTCGAAAAATAGGATATGACGAACTAGCAACGTGCAACAGCGAAGGACAGGTATAAATACACAGGGGAATGAGACAACCTAGGATGGGAGTGAGGGTGTGAGGGCGGTCTAGCAAATAAACATCAGGTGAGAAACATGAAATGGCAATAATACAATAACGAGGGGGAAACGAAAACGCGGATTGGATTCACAAAGACACACATGTAATACAAACGGCTCCGGACTAGGGAGTAGACAATTGCTCAGAGTTAAGGAACATAGTGATAGGGGAGAGCAGGTGCGAACATTTCGCTGAATCAAGGCAAGCAATTTAGGGCTAGAACAGGGAGGTGGAGTTATAGAGCAGTATTGAAGTAGGGGTAGAGTTAGTCTGTTATTTACGTGATTAAATAAAAAATACCCAAAACTAGTGAATGTTAGTTTGTTAGTTAGATGAACATATTAGTGTGTTAATATAATTAGCACTGTACAAATTCTGTGTTAGTTGGGATAAGTATATTCGTGCTATCTACAAACATGAAATGGAGAGAAAGCAGGAAGTAAGAACACAAAGACAAAAATACCAAATAAACTAACAGACAGAAATCAGGATCATAACAGTGAGTTAGAGCTGCAATAAGAGGATGTCTCCATGTGTTGTTCACAGGGTCCAGGTAGAAACAACAGGGTCACCTTTACCCAGCTGTCTATCTATGAAGAGTGATCATTCAATGGATACTCCACTTGTTTTCAGAGGAGCGTTAACAGGTGATCAAAGGTAAAGTAACAGGTTGATATTGACACTAGTGTTTAATTATACATTCAAGTGTAGGTGGGTGAGTTATCATATTAGGTGTACATGAGGAGTCTACATTACATTACATTATTGGCATTTGGCAGAAGCTCTTATCCAGAGCGACGTACAACAAAGTGCATACCCATAACCAGGGATAAGTTTGCTGAAAGACCCTAGAGGGAAGTACAATTTCAACTGCTACCTGTACAACAAAGATAAGGACTTATTCATATGCTGTGTAAGGGCTGCAGTAAGAAGATGAGTTTTACTGGGAGTTTTGTTCACAGGATCCAGCAATCACTGGAGTCCTGCTCTTTACAAGAGAAGAGTTCAGAGAAATCATCTTCCCCAAAACAGGTTTGCTTTTTCTAATTGTTTTTAAGTTCTTAAAATGTATTTTCTTTATACAGTAAATTACAGGTAACCCCTTAAGTATCACCCATTTCCTTGGCACAAGCTTAAAAATGATATACCCAAAATAAAATGGTTACTATTCTTGTACCCTGACTATAGGCATAATCCTGGTCTCATCTGAAGGGTAACCCTTTTAGGTTTGCTGTCCAAGAGTCATAATTACTCCAAATATTACAAAAACAAAGTTGCAGAAGTGAAAGCGTGGAAGCGTTTTTTTTCACTGAATAGATTTTGTTTTTGTAGCTGTGGCTGGTGTGCTTAGAAAACACAATGGAGCCTATTCACAACACTGGACAATTCCCCTTTCACGTTTGAGGAAAATATCCTCAAAAATGTGCATTATGCATTGTTTTTTCTAACCTATATCTGGGCAGTTTTTGTGTAAAGGACACTGACATTACTGTATTTCTTGTAGTATGTGAATTTACAAAATACAGAGAAGGTGAGGTCCCCCCACACTTCTTTTACCACCCACGTTACAAAATAAGGAACTGTTGTGGCAAAAGCAATGTTAAAATAGGTTATACAGATAGAACCGTGAGCTTGAAAGCTTTCAAATGGTATACACTGTTACCATAGAGATTGAAAATGGCACCCTGGAAAAGGAATGAATAAAAATTAAAAAACCTGGTGAGACTTAAGGGGTTAATTCAGACATTTGTAATGTTCACAGTTGTCACACTGAGTTTCAAATCTTTAGACAAAATTGGACAACTTTTAGACAAGAGACCAGAGAGCTCCATTTGTCTAAAATCAGCTATAGCCCCTTCAGATGAATCGTCAAATTTTTAAAGGTGCCCAAAAACACAGATACACATACAATAAAATAAATCTGTTGCATCACTCACACAACCAACATACACAGAGGCTCTGATTTACCAATATATACAAATACACAGTTATCAAATACCCTTTTCACCCCTGTGAAAAAGTAATTTCCTGCTTAAACTTAATGACTTAAGGCCCAGGGTTGGCAGCAGTAACAAGAGGCAATCACGCAATGATGCAATCCCCAAGAAAGTGGTTTGGAGGGGATAATGACAGTATTTATACTGGTGCTTTATTCAACAATTATTACACCCCCCCCCCTTTTCAGCTTCGGCCATATGGGAAGGGCAACAGCCGTCCAGAGCATATTTCTTCTGGACAGAGCATCTGCATTCCCTTGCATAGTACCCAACCTATGCATCGCAGAGAGACTAAAAGGCTGTAGTGCCAAGAACCATTGAGTAGCCCAAGCGTGAAGATGCAAAATTTGGAATAAAACGTTGATAGTAACTTGTTAACCCCAGGAACGTCCTTGCCTGTTTCTTGTTCATGGGCCGTGGCCATTCACTGATGGCTTGAACTTTCCTTTCCTTTTCCTTTTACATTCTCTGCCTCTGGTAAAACCCAAGTATTCATCTTCCTCTAGGCCCAGGCAATACATCTTTGGGTTGGCAGTGAACCTCGCTTCCAGAGTGCTCCCAACACAGCACAGAGCCTCTTCTTGTGCTCTTCCCAGTTGTGGCTGTGGATTATCAAATCATCTAAATAGGCAACCGCATATAGTTGATGGGGTCGCAGCATTTGCTCCATGAGCCTCTGGAATGAGACAATGGAACCTGCCAATATCCCTCAATTAATTAATCCACATACAGCATAGGCATCAAACTGGGAAATTTCATTTTGTTTTCTAAAATCATTACAAAACCTAAGGCTGCCATCAGGTTTAGGAGCAATGACAATTGGACTTGACCACTGTCTTTGGGCACCTGATAAGGCCGAACCTTCAGTACCTTAACCAGTTCTGTCTGGATTTGATGTCCAATAAGAGCAGTACGGCTCAACTTCTTATAACTCCTGTTTCTGATGGGGTGTCAAGCTTGATCCCAGCAGTGCATCTGCTCTGGGCTGCTCCCGATGTTCTGTGACTAGGAGACAAGAGAATAGCGCTTTTTGCGCATGCCACTTTTTTAAAAGGTTTAAATGGTATAATTGTATCCTTTTCTGCCCCTCTGCCTGGCAGATTTGATAATTTACAGGGCTTACCTTTTCAATGACGCTGAACTAAGTAAGTAACTAACTAGCTTGCTCGCTCGCTCACTCACTGACTAACCCATGTGACAATGCTCACAAGCGCCTGTTACAGATCTAGCATGTCGGTGTAGGGGGGTCAGGGAACTTAAACATGGTAGAATAACAAAAAACAGATTAGTACATATCCGCAAACGATTTGAACCTGTAGCATCAGTGTTTTTATTATTGGTTTTGGCACAATCAACGATATAGAAAACCAATGTATTTATTTCAAACACTGATACAGCATAACTCTTTGTGTGTTCATTTCAGGCTCTCCTGTGCACTCTGATGAAGCTGAAGAAGGAAGAAAAGCTTAAACTGTTTCAGAGCCATCTGAGTCAGGATTGTCCCGAATGCGTTAAGAATCTGTCTGAAGATCCATCTGTACTGGATAAGTTTGTGAAGTTTAAGAAATTGTTCAAGAGTCATGAAATTCATGACTACCCAGAACGCACCAAGAGAGCGCAGCAGGATCCAGAAGTCTTGTACATAGTTGAGAAGATGCTGGAGACCTGTGGCAGTGAGAGGTCTCTCAAGATCACGCTTCACATCATGAAAAGCATGAATCAGAAAGATCTCACTGACTCACTGGAGAGAGAGGAGCAACACAGTAAGAGTTTCACGCATTGCTACTGTGTGTCCATTAAAATACTGAATGTTTTTAGCTAACAAATCCAACGGTACACAGTGTTCTGATATATAGCATCCACACTTTCATTGTGCCACTGTTTTATATTGACAATCTGATATATAGAATACATATTCAACATGTACACAAAAGCACTTAAATGTAAAAATAGCATCAAGCAGTGATTACAAAGCCAAGCAAATGCGCATGAGATTAAATGTCCCTGAGGATTCAAAGTAGGAACTTCCTTAGTTAGGGCTGACAAAGGTTTTAGGGAACCTGTTGACACTCTGGTCGGGTTTGTAGTTTCGGGTCTGGCTGTCAGAAATTTTGGCAGTTTGATATCTATCTGAAATCTCCTCTCACCTGGTCATCAGCTAATTTCAGGGTTAGTAGAGCTGTAGGCAGAGTCGGCTTGTGAATGTCCTTCGTCTCACTCTTTAGTTACACAATATGGAGGGTATACGGTATTGGAAAGACGGGAATGTTTCTAAGTAAAACAAATCCCGGATCTTCCAGTAGCTAGGGAACCAAGTTAAGAAGTGGCGTTCTTTGCCACGTTTGGTTGATTACTAGCCAGGAGACTCACCACCTGAAATTCCGGCCATTTGGTCTCTCTACCTGAAACTCTCCCTCACCTCGCGTATCAGCTGTTTCACTTCAAATAGAGATGCAGAATCACCCTTTAATTTGGGCTAAAGTTTTCACTCTGGGCTGGGGTTATTTCTCCTGACTGTCGCTGACTGTAGCTGCAGCGACGTGTGTTTTCTGTGCTCAACTCAGTAGATGCTCTGTCATAATAACAGCCAGAGGAGTGACTTTATGCTATTACTTTCGTTTTCTCATTTCTGTTATTTACAAAGCTAGGGTTGCATTTATCAGAAGACTGCACTTCTTAAATCACAGTGAACACTGCACTGTGGGTAGAGCTGTATGGCAGTCTGAACTCCTTACTGTTCCCTGCGCTATGTTTGGGACTGCGTGTGCCTCTGAACGTACTACTATACATAATGCTGTGTGCAGCGCTGCAGCCACTCTGTACACAGTGCCGATCTGTGTGATGTGTGTAGGTCTACATGTCACTTAGAACATCCTACTTACTCAGTGCTGTGTGTAGGATTGTAAGCCACGCAGCATTGCACGGTCTGTAGTGTGGTATGCCATACAGTGTGATGTAGGAACAGCCTGCAGCTTTGGACATGGATAGGGGGCTGTACCTATTCCCTTCTCACCTCGTTTTGGTAGCTCTCTCACTGCTAGTCGGGCTAGAGGTGGAGTTTACTGGGTGTACAGCCTTCGTTGGGACTGGCCATGTCAGCAAGGTAGGTAGATTACATGAATCGCATTTGGCAGACGCTCTTATCCAGAGCGACGTACAGTGCATACCCATAACCAGGGATAAGTGCGCTGAAAGACCCTAGAGGGAAGTACAATTTCAACTGCTACCTGCACAACAAAGATAAGGACCAGGGCCTATTAGATTTTTTTTTTTTAAACAAACACCAAACAACGCAATAGTATGACCAAACCCCTTAACTAGCCAAACACTGCTTACCTAGCCAAACTAGATGTTAGTCGGAGGTCTGGTTTTTGCTCCAGGACAGGCTGCCCTTGAACAGGCAGTCGCATTATCTACCTGTTGACAATCATCTTGGATGTGCGCTCCTGAGATTACTAGAGGAGCACGAGGCGGAGGGTTAATTGGTTGATCTCAGTCGTGTGTCAGAAGTCTACCCGCTTTATTTCTGTTTCATTATTCTCACTCCCTTGTTTCAGGGTAGCTTTATATTTCCGAGGAACCTTTTCCTTATTTTTACTACACTTCACTACTAGTGGTTACCTCACGGACTGTGAGTAACTTAAGGATCCCCTTCACAGTCACACTCTGTCCTCCAAACCACCACCCTTACACAGGTACCTTGTGCACAAAAGCCAAAAACTAAACCACTGTCACATCAGACAGAGACTGCCTTGCATTTGTATCCATCCTCATTGCACAAATCCAACAGTGTTCACCTTTGCTCTGATTTGTTTTAATCATGATGGATTATAATTGAGAGTTGGTTAATACTGTGTAACACACTGTGAGAGAGGTGTGTATAACTGTGTGGTGTGTAACACTATAATGTGTGTCAAATATTATGGTAAATGTTTAGCTTATTTTAAGAACAATTATTTCTCATATTTCCTCCCTTCAGAAGAAACCATAAAAAGTGCCAAGCAGACACTGAAAACCCATCTGAAGAAGACATTCGAATGCATAGTTGAAGGTTTAGCAAAGCAGGGCCACCGAACACTCCTCAATGAGATCTATACAGAGCTCTACATCACAGAGGGGGGAAATGGGGGAGTCAATCATGAACATGAGGTCAGACAGATTGAGACAGCATCCAAGAGACAAGCTACACAGGAGACTGCAATCCTCTCCAACGACATATTTAAGCCTTTACCTGGACAAGAGAAACCCAGAACTGTGCTCACAAAGGGCATCGCTGGCATTGGGAAAACCATCTCTGTGCAGAAATTCATTTTGGACTGGGCAGAAGGAAAAGCCAATCAGGACATTTATTTCATCTTCAGTCTTCCTTTCCGAGATCTGAATTTGAAGAAGAGAAGGGCATTCAGTCTGATGCAACTTCTACAGCACTACTTTCCACAACTGAAAGAGATCAAAAGTGTTGAAAGTGATGAAGTCAAAGTTTTGTTTATCTTTGATGGTCTGGATGAGTGTCGACTTCCTCTAGATTTTCAAAGAAACAAGAACTGCTGTGATGTAACAGAGTCGTCATCAGTGGATGTGCTGCTGACCAACCTTATTAAGGGGAATCTACTTCCCTCAGCTCTCCTGTGGATCACCTCCCGACCTGCAGCAGCCCATCAGATCCCTCCTGAGTGTGTACACCTGGTGACAGAGGTACGAGGGTTCAATGACCCACAGAAGGAGGAGTACTTCAGGAAGAGAATCAGAGATCCGAGTCTGGCCAGCAGAATGATCTCGCACATAAAGTCATCCAGGAGTCTCTACATCATGTGTCACATACCAGTCTTCTGCTGGATTTCTGCTACAGTTCTAGAGACAATTTTGGGTAAAGTAGAGATTGGAGACCTGCCTAGAACTCTGACTGAAATGTACACACACTTCCTTCTCATTCAGACTAATGTGAAGAATCAGAAGTATCGTGGGACCAATGCGATGAATCCAAAGAAGATTTCAGTGTCAGATAGAGACATCATTCTGAAACTGGGAAAGCTGGCTTTTCAACAGCTGGAAAAAGGCAATCTGATATTCTATGAAGAGGACCTGAGAGAGAGTGGCATTGATGTCAGTGAAGCTTCAGTGTACTCTGGGCTGTGCACAGAGATCTTTAAAGAGGAAAAAGGATTAGGCCAGGAGAAGGTCTACTGCTTTGTGCATCTGAGCATTCAGGAGTATCTGGCTGCCTTGCTTGTCTTTCATTCATGTGTAAATGAGAAGAGAAATGTACTCCGAAAAGAAGAATCAAAACCTCATTGTGGCAGAGTGTGGTTGTCTGAGTTGTACAGGAGTGCAGTGGATCAGGCCTTACACAGTACGACTGGACACCTGGACCTTTTCCTCCGATTCCTTCTTGGCCTCTCTCTGGATTCCATTGATATTTGCTTAGGAGGAGGAAAATGCAAAACACACTCCATTTTTACTTTAATTCAAAGGCTAGGGAAGCAGACAGAAAGCAGATCAGAGAGCATTGAGAAAACAATCCAGTACATTAAGATGAAGATCAGAGAGGAATCTTCAGAGAGGACCATCAATCTGTTCCACTGTCTGAATGAACTGAATGACAACTCTCTAGTGGAGGAAATCAAGAATTCCCTGAAATCAGAGAACTTTTCTGATAAAGATCTGGAACCAGACCTATGTTCAGCTCTGGCCTTTGTGTTACTGATGTCAGAGAAGATCCTGGATGAGTTTGACTTGAAGACCTACAACACATCAGCAGCAGGTCATCAGAGACTGCTACCAGTAGTCAGGAACTGCAGGAAGGCAATGTGAGTATCATATAATTAATAATGTTTGACATCAGATTTTCACAGTTCCTATTTCCAGTCAGAGTAAAGTGCAAATAGTTTGGCAAGAGAAAAGTTGGTTCATAAAAATAATTTCTGAGTCAAGCTAGTGCCCTCCATTTGACACTCTCATCCAGAGTGACGTACAGTTGATTTGACTAAGCAGGAAACAATCCTCCCCTGGCCCAATGGCTGTGCGGATCTTATTGTGGCTACACCAGGGATTGAACCACCAACCTGGCGTGTCCCAGTCATGTACCTTAACCACTACGCTACAGGCTGCCCTACAGATTTAATTTAGATTTAAAAATTACTTCCAAAGATTCCAATTGTCAAATCAATAATGACTTAATTGAAAGGCAGAGTAATCTGATGGACCAACCTTTGTTAAAACGTACAACTCAAATAGATTAAAATGAAGAGAGGCTAAATTAAGTTACAATGCAACCTGGTCAACCAATTCAATCTATTCAACAAATTACCAGCGCTTATCCTACGTGTTATGGACTTGTCACATCACATTACTTTTTCAGAATAAATATGAAATCTGAAATTTTTCTTTCACCAGTGAATTATTTTAATGCAGTATAATTAATTATTCCCTGGCTTTTTTAATTTTTAGGATATAGCTCATCAGCTAGCCATCAGAGCCTATAAATGGGACTCTTTGTCTCTTCACTTGCTTAACACAAGCTGACTATATGAGACGGGTGTTGTGTGGGGGGTTGGACCCAAAATGCACGACTCAGACAACAGAGAAGTAATAAAGTCCCATCAGGGCTTTATTCAGGGAATGTCCAGTGACCGTAGTCGGAAAAACAAACACTCGAAATTGGCTTTATGCGGGCTTAGACAGGTGCAGACAATTAGCTTGAGAGCAGCATGTGAATGGAAATCAGGTGTGGAGGATTGACAAGTTAACAAGATAATTAGTAATCGTTAGTAATAAACCTATCCTGCCCTAGCGTTTGTAAATTAGTAAATGACATGCACAAAAACCATAAAGTAAACATGAACACATGGTTAGAATGTTAGTATTACCCAATCCTGATTTAAAGTTAGTAGATTAGTAAGAAGACAAGGGAAAATGAAACAATTAGGGAAGTGTGAGTGACAGCAAGAGAGAGAGAGAGAGAAAGCAAAGCAAGGTTTGCTCTCTACGAAATCGGGGCGCTAATAAATGTTATGTAGCAGTATAACTGCAAAAAGTAATGAGTCTCTGTTATCAGAAATAACTAACCACAAATTTAGTATTTTAATTAATACTTAAGACAAATACCAATATCAATGACTAAACATACCGATAACCTGAAGGTTGGAAGTTCTTTGAAAGACTGATTGGACTCGGCTCTCATGTCATACAACACCAAATCAGACATCGGGTTTAATAAGATAATTTATTATACAAAACTACAAATAGAGGACTAATCTAATGAATGAATGCTAACAAGGGAGGCTCTAGGGGACGCTAACCAAGGAATGTGGGTGTGGGTGCGTGTACGTGTACGTGTATGCGCATATTTGCTTGCTTTGTGGTGTGTGTGTCGATAACAGTGTGGGCGTAATAGTACCAGAATTTGTTTTGTCTCTGGACAAAGAGAAGGGAGGATACACGGTATGTTAGTATAGTGTGCATTACTGGTTAATATTGGAGTTTGGAAGAGTTAGGTGTGGTTAGTAGTTAAACACACGTGTGATTACTCTACAGGTTACATACATAAATAAGCTACACAGTTATCATGCATACTCGCATAATAAAATTAACTAACAGGAAGCTGCGTTCGGCTTTAGCCTAGGCAAAGCGATGCGTGGTCCAGCCATCTGAAAGATGAGCGCTGGTGACGTTGGTTGCAGGCCGCAAAAGTTTGTTTAGCTGTTGTGATACACGGGGCGTGTACCAAGTTCCAGGTAGTTTTCCGGTGGCCATCTAGTGCAGCGTGTACACTAGTTCACCGGGTTGAAAGTGTCCTGGACTTAGTTACTGTAAAGTAAGCTAAGTTGCATGTTAGGATCTCAGCCTCTGTCCAAGTGGACAGAGCAGCAATGGGTGAAAAAGGCAAGGGAAAAGAGACAATGGATTCTCCTAGCTCTTATAGTGTGAAAGTTTATTGCTCTTGGCGCTACGGTACTGGTTCAACGGTACCACGCCGGGGTCGTGTTGCAAGTGTCCTGTGACGTCATGGGAAATGTAGTTACGTGGTAAATGTAGTTACGTGGTATACTCGTCCAAGCATTCACACTTCAGCTGTTGGCATTCTTATATATTAGTTCTTAATTTAATTAACTGAAGTCAATAGATAAAACATTTTTATGCTTTTTTGCAGTCTTGTGTTACCCAAATCAGGACCTGCACCATGTTGTAAGAGCCTGACCAATCAGCATTATATTGAATGTAACATTCAATATAAAATGCACAGAATATTTATCAGTACAGCAACAGCATTTTAGTTTTTTTACGATCTGCAGAGTTTAACCGCTAACATTAGCTATCCTTGGTATTTGCCTACTGCATAACCTACTAAGTTAACATTATCCAGTTTACCTGAGAAAGCTCTATCTACCCAGGTAAAATGAGTCTAGTGGACTACTGAAGATAATGATTAGCTGACATTATATTAAATCTGATAAGCTAGCACGCTAGCTAGCTAAGGTTTGCAAATATTTCCACTTTTATTTGTTGACCGAGCTACCTGTGGGACTACCGGAAAAAAAACTGCCTGCTTTTCATAAAGAGAAGCATTGTGTAGTACTTGTTCAAATGAAGGTGTTCAAATGAATAGCTATGTAATTTTAACTGAATCTTTACTGCCATCAACCTGAATTAACAGTGACTCCCAAGGTGAAATTGTGGAATTACCCATGGAAATTTTAAAAACCTAGAATTTCAAGGTCATTTTGGCCCCATTTGTATTGCATGTTTTTATATACCTAATATTATAATACTGTAATATATTATCTTATTTGCAGACTGAACAGCTGTGAGCTTACAGAGAAGTCCTGTGATATTGTGGCTTCAGCTCTCTGGTTATCAAACTCACCCCTGAGAGATCTGGACCTCAGCTACAATAACCTGGGAGATTCAGGAGTAGAGCTGCTCTGTGCTGGATTGATGAGTCCATACTGTAAACTAGAGAGACTTGGGTGAGTAGTGTTGTGTACTTTGTGAACTCACAAAAACAGAATTTGTGATTATGACTGTATAAGCTTCAACTTTGTCACAGGGAGGAAAACAAATTTACTGACTCATTTATTTAAAAACTCTGTCCAGAAAAATGTTTTTGTGTGAATACAAGTTTGCATGCAAACAAACTGACTGGGGTTTACTTGTATGGAAGCAAGAAACTGTACACCAGAGAGAGAGAATATCTACTTCTCTTTGTGAATACTATTCACAAAGGCTTGAGTTCGAGCCTTTCCTTGCGGCAACTTTAGTAGGGATTTAATCAGTACTTTTGCAGATTCTACAAATCTGGTTCTGTTCCTATTACAGTAAAGGTGATCTGCTCCAGAGGTTGTTTTTGTAACTCATATAGTCACTAAGTGCTGGCGCAAATTATGGAAGCAATTCATTTATAAATTTGATGATTATTGCAGTGTTCTGTAACAATTTATCTTTTTGGCATAACATACTGCATGTAATATTAAAATGACAAAATTACACAAAGAAAACTGTTTTTTATCTTGTAAACTTTACTCCAATGGTGAAACGGTGGAATTAGGTAGGAAATGGGTTTGGATTGCATATTTTCATATACCTAATATTATACCTAATATTATCAAACTTTAATATATTGACTTCTTTGCAGACTGAACACCTGTGACCTCACAGAGAAGTCCTGCAATATTGTGGCCTCAGCTCTGCAGTCAAACTCACCGCTGAGAGATCTGGACCTCAGCTACAATAGCCTGGGAGATTCAGGAGTGAAGTTTCTCTGTACTGGACTAATGAGTCCAAGCTGTAATCTACAGAGACTTGGGTGAGTAGTGCTGTGTACTGTGTGAGCTTACGTAAATAGAATGAGTGATTATGGCTGTGTAAGAGTTTGAATTTTGCAGCAGGGAAGAAAACAAATTTACTGATTCTTGACAGGTTCTGTTTTTCATTGTCAGTTTTTGTCTGAGTGGTTAGCGTTTCCGTGTATTCATTCCCTTCGTACTTACCGTAGTCCGTTTCCTGGTTGTTCCGTTCATTCATTAGTTTCATCTGTGTCTCGTTTCATGTCTCCGCCTTTCCACTCCTCATATGTACTGTCTTCCTGTGTACTGTCATTGATTCCACCTGTGTCTTGTTTTGATTCTAGTTTAGTGTATTTAAACCCCTTTGTTTCTGTCGTTGCCAGATTGTTATATGTCCATACTCTCCAGCGTTTATTTCTGACTGATTTCTGTTATGACCCGTTTTGTACTAGACTTCCGCCTCTTGATTTTGTTTTTGTTTGTTTCTTTTGTTTCTGGATTCTGTTTTTATTTGGACTGCCTGTGTCTTAGCAACCCTTTGCCTGTGACTTCGACTTCATTTTGGATTATCCCTCATATCTGTTCGCTGGTGCACTGCCTGGACTCTCTTTTACAAACTGCAGGATCTCTGGTTGCTTCTGTTCGCTGGTTATCAACCTTCACCTGTATTCACTCTGCTGCCAAGAAAATAAAGACTTGAGCACTTAGTCCTGTGGTCTCGCTACTGGGTTATTCTTCTGTACCTTGACAGACTCCATAAAATAGCTGATAGACTGTACTTTAACCTCATATTCATTATTTCATTTCAAGTCCAATGTGCTGGAGTACAGTGCCAAACAACAGAAATGGTGTCTCTGTCCAAATACTCAGTCTGCTCCTTAATTAAATCTGTCATTTTGGTATATGTTGCTTGTCTTCCTGCAGTGGTCTACAGTGGTAATTGTAATTGTGATTTTCATAGAAACTTTACCTTCAATTCCATTTATTTTATCTCCTATTATAAACACCATCACATCCATACATATGTCTGAGTATGTGCATTAGTTCCTGTTTCTAAAGTGCAAACTAATTTACTATATATATTATAGACGCAATCCTATTAAAAGTGTTTTTTTATTAACAATGTCATTACAAGAATAATTCACAAGAAATAATTCACCTGTTGCTCCAGATAGTAAACTGTGTTACAAGCTAGTTAGCTTGCAAGCTACCGTGTCTGAGCAAACAAGAGTTTATGCCCTTTTGATGTTTATTTGTACGTTCCCATTGTGCAAACATTGAGAAACTTTCCAACATCACGTTGCGTAGGTCGACTATTATTATTTGGAGAAGGCATATTGCTCAGCATGGCAAGCGCTGCCCTGCTTTCTCCGGTTCAAGTTTCGGTCACCCTAGAGAACGTCTGCCTGCTAACGGACACAAATCTCTCTCGCAAATCAGGACGCGCATGGGATAGTTTCTGAGTCCTGTGGAAGCGAAGGCAGTGTGATGCTCTGCATCCCTGCTGCTTGCAAATCATGGGCAACATTGTAAGTGATTGACGTGCATCGGCTTGCGTGTATCGGTTTTACCTGAATGACTGCCTCACCGTGGAGTGATAATTGAAATAGAACTGTAAACAAGCAGGTCATAACAGTGGTATATCATTATTTTATCTGTGCTATTAATCAGGTTGCGAGAATTGTCTTGCCCATTTTATAATATGCCATAATACACTCAGTGAGTAATTTATTATGTAGACATGTACACCAGCTTTTTAATGCAAACATGTCATCAGCCAAACATGTCATCAGCCAATCATGTGGCAGCATCGAAATGCATAAAAACATGCAGACATGGTCAAGAGGTTTAGTAAATGGGGAAGAAATATGATCTAAGTACTTTGACCGTGAAATGATTGTTGATGCGAGACAGGGTGGTTTGAGTATCTCAGAAACTGCTGATCTCCTGTGATTTTCACGCACAAGAGTGTCAGGCACCAGAGCACTGAACCCATGAGCGAGACGACAGAAGTCAACGTTAAGGTCTTAATTAACTTAAGAGCAGTTCAGACAGGCAGGGGTCGATAACCAGGAAACAGTAATGGCAGAGATTAGGTAGTTTGTAAACGAGAGTCGAAAGGTTTGGTTTCCAGGCAAATGGGTACAACAAGGATAGTCCAGAGAATGGTCGAGGTCACAGGCAAAGGGTTGAAAACAAACAGACCATCCAAACAGAAACAAAATCCAAAATCAAAATCCGAAAAGTAACAGGGAGTCCAAACACAGTGGGTCAAATCAGAACAAGAGGGAATTTAAAAAAACTGAAGTCGAAAACAAAACAAGTTGCACGGGAGATCAGACAAATAAAAGCTGGAGAGTATGGATATAGCCCTGTGATGGACTGGCGACCTGTCCAGGGTGTATTCCTGCCTTTCGCCCAATGTATGCTGGGATAGGCTCCAGCCCCCCTGCAACCCTGTTCAGGATAAGCGGGATAGGATAATGAATGAATGAGTATGGATATAGCACATGACAATCTGGCAACAAGTGGGACAAACAGAGGAGTTGAAATACATAGGTAATGAGAGAGAATAACATTCGGATGTGTGAAACAATCAGGAAGTGAGACACAGGTTTAACGAATGACAGTGAATGAATGAACTGACAGACAGACTGAGCACTGAGGGTAACGAAGAATGAAAACGCTAAGAACTTAGACACAAACAGAAAACAGAAAACACAGAACCTGACACAACAGTCTCTAGATTTTGCAGAGAATGGTGCAAAAAAACAAAAAACATCCAGTGAGCAGCAGTTTTGCAGGCAAAAATGCATTGTTAATGAGAGCGGTCAGAGGAGAAGGGCTAGACTGGTTGAAGCTGACAGGAAGGTGTAATTCGCAAATAACCACACATTATAACAGTGATATGCAGAAGAGCATCCCTGAACACAAAACACATCAAACCTCTAAGTGGATAGGCTACAGCAGCAGAAGACCGATAAGTCAAAAAAATAAGTCTAATAAATACCAAATGAAGCTTATATGATATTAAGTATATTAACTCTTTTTTGCAGACTGAACAGCTGTGACCTTACAGAGAAGTCCTGTGATATTTTGGTCTCAGTTCTGTCATCAAGCTCGCCCCTGAGACATCTGGACCTCAGCTACAATAATCTAAGAGATTCAGGAGTAAAGCTTCTCTGCCCTGGAATGATGAGTCCAATGTGTAAATTAGAGAGACTGGGGTAAGTAGTGCTGTGTGACCTTAACTAAATAGAATTAGTGATTTATGTTTACCTAATATTATTATACTACAGTTTATGGACTCTTATTTGCAGACTGAATTGCTGTGAACTCACAGAGAAGTCATGTGATATTGTGGCATCAGCTCTCCAGTCATCAACTTCACCCCTGATAGATCTTGACCTCAGCTACAATAACCTGGGAGATTCAGGAGTGAAGCTTCTCTATGCTGGAATGATTACTAAACTACAGAAACTTGAGTGAGTAGTAATGTGATTATGGCTGTGTAAGCCTTGAATTTTTGCATTAGCTGTGTATTTATGTGAATACGTTTGTGGTCTATTGGGTTTATGTAGGCTTGAGTAAAATACACACATACCCTCACTCTCTCTCTTTTTTTCTCTCTCTCTCCCCCCTTTCCAACTCAGAACTCTGTTGATGAGTTGATGAATGACCTAGTAATTACTGGTATCACTTTTTATCACGCCTGTTTAGCGTGTGATGAATGTAGCAAAATCAGATAATTCAGCCTGGCTGATAGGCCTAGTAACACACTAGCTACATTTACCCCTTTTGGCCTTTGTTCAGTCAAAGGGACATACACATTCACATTCCCACTCACTCTCTGATGTTCCCATACATACAGTGGGAGCAAGAATTATTTGATCCCTTGCTGATTTTGTAGGTTTGCCCACTTACAAAGGAACTGTGTAGAATTTTAATCATAGGTACATTTTAACATTGAGAGACAGAATATCACAAAATAATCCACAATAACAACATCATATGAATTTTATAAATTTATTCTCGTATTTTTGCATGAAATAAGTATTTGATCCCCTACCAATCAGCAATAATTCTGGCTCCCACAGACCAGTTAGTTTTCCATTAAGAAGCACTCCTAATCTCAACTCATTACCCAAAACACCTGTGTCAACTCGTTTCATCATTATGTAGCTGTATAAAAGACACCTGTCCACACAATCAATCAGATTCCAACGTTTCCACCATGGCCAAGACAAAGGAGCTGTCTAAGGACATAAGGGACATAATTGTAGACCTGCACAAGGCTGGGATGGGCTACAAGAAAATAAGCAAGCAGCTTGGTGAGAAGTTAACAACTGTTGGAGCAATTATTAGAAAATGGAAGAAACACAAAGTCATCGCCAATCTCCCTCAGTCTGGGGCTCCACGCAAGATCTCGCCTCGTGGGATATCAATGATCATGAGAAAGGTCAGGGATCAGCCCAGTACTACACAGGAGGAGCTTTTTAATGACCTGAAGGCAGTTGGGACCACAGTCACGAAGAGAACCATCAGTAACACACTACACCGTGAAGGATTGAAATCCTGCTGCGCGCGCAATGTTCCTCTGCTGAAGAAGGCACATGTACAGGCCCGTCTGAAGTTTTCCAAAGAACACCTGGATGATCCAGAGGAGGCTTGGGAGAAGGTGATGTGTTCAGATGAGGCCAAAATAGAGCTATTTGGCATCAACTCGACTCACCGTGTTTGGAGGAAGAGAAATGCTGAGTACAACCCCAAGAACACCATCCCCACTGTGAAGCATGTGGTGGAAACCTTATGCTTTGGTGGTGTTTCTCAGCTAAGGGGACAGGACGACTTCACCGTATCGAGGGGAGGATGAATGGGGCCATGTACCAGGAAATTTTGGGCGACAACCTCCTTCCCTCAGTGAGAGCACTGAAAATGGGTCATGGATGGGTCTTCCGACATGACAATGACCCAAAACATACGGCCAACGCAACAAAGGAGTGGCTCGAAAAGAAGCATATTAAGGTCCTGGAGTGGCCTAGCCAGTCTCCAGACCTAAATCCCATCGAAAATCTGTGGAGGGAGCTGAAGCTTCGAGTTGCCAAGCGACAGCCTCGGAACCTTAAGGATTTGGAGAGGATCTGCAAAGAGGAGTGGACCAAAATCCCTCCCAAGATCTGTGCAAACCTGGTGAAAAACTACAACAAACGTCTGACCTCTGTGCTTGCCAACAAAGGTTTCTCCACCAAGTATTAAGTCCTATTGTTCTATGGACCAAATACTTATTTCATGTGAAAATATGATATAAAATTTATAAAATTTATATGATGTTGTTATTGTGGATTATTTTGCGATATTCTGTCTCTCAATGTTAAAATGTACCTATGATTAAAATTCTACACAGTTCCATTCTTTGTAAGTGGGCAAACCTACAAAATCAGCAAGGGATCAAATAATTATTGTTCCCACTGTAGCTACCCATTTATGTTCTATGTACGTTTGTATAATAAATTATTTTATTAAACCTGGAGTCTGTTTTGATTTTGCGTTAACATGAGAGTCGAAGAACTCCAACTTCAGGTTATCAATTATATTTGACATGTATTATATTTTATGTGTGTACAGTTGCGAGAAGTAACACACTATAGATTCCCAAGCCTGGTTCCATCAGGAGCAGAGACCGAATGCGCAAGAAATTAGCTTTTATTTATGTTATGGCAATACAAAGGAAACCCAATGACAGGATTCGTGACATAACCTGCAAGGTCGGTAGCCATAATTAGATCCCCACAGCTCTGGGGCCGTTGAGCAAGGTCTTTAACCCCACATTGCTTTAGGGGAGATTGTTCCCTGCCAAGTCTATCAACTGTAAGTCACTTTGGATGAAAGCATCAGCTAAATAACTGTAATGTAATGGGTTAGATGTGATAGTGGCTGAAGGCTGAAGGATGCAGGATGCATTTTCCATACCAGCGATATACAAATCCAAAGCATGCAACAGCTGCAAAGCACCGCAACACATTGGCATCGCAAATAAAATGCAAAGTTGCAGTAGCTACGGATCCTTCCATTTGAAAACAACAAACTTACGTTCTATGCAGACGCAATGGCAGATGAGGTGTGATCACCGCCTAAGGGATTATGATTCTGACAACAGCAGACATATTAAGTGGAGACAAGCATATCAACTTGATGAGATTTAAAATCTGTTTGTAAAACTAATTGTCTGTTGTTAAATGACTTACCTGTACTTGACTGAATGGTATATTTCTGTAAATATTGCCAGCTGC
This sequence comes from Conger conger, assembly GCF_963514075.1. Taxonomy (NCBI): domain Eukaryota; kingdom Metazoa; phylum Chordata; class Actinopteri; order Anguilliformes; family Congridae; genus Conger; species Conger conger. The sequence continues at coordinate 34,621,366 of NC_083775.1, forward strand.
AACAGAACTTTTTCACCGTTAACTTGGCTCAGACATAGAAGTTTGAGAATGGACCGGTAAGCTATGCCATAGCCTACTGGGACTTCTACAGTAGACTTTCCCAAGTACTTGCTCCAGTGATTGCAGTCTGTTTTAGTACTTTTTAAAGATGTTCAGCATATTTTAACTATACCAAGATAATACAGTGAATTAAGATGATTTTGGCAAGGATAATCTTGGCATGAAGTTTTCATACCGTCCAATCCCTAATATAAATAATATTATTTTACTATAACATGTGAACTCCTCTTTGCAGACTGAACAGCTGTGACCTCACAGAGAAGTCCTGTGATATTGTGGCCTCAGCTCTCCAGTCATCAAACTCACCCCTGAGACATCTGGACCTCAGCTACAATAACCTGCGAGATTCAGGAGTGAAGTTGCTCTGTGCTGGACTGATGAGTCCAATGACCAATGTCCAACTACAGAGCCTGAGGTGAGTAGTGTTGTGTACTGTGCGACCTTCACTAAATAGAATTAGTGAAGATCATAGGTTCTTGTGATCTGTCCAGATGATGAAGTTTCTGCTTCCCCAATGTTACTTGACCACTAGCAATTCTCTGATGGCTATTATCAGAATTATTTTCAGCAGGAGAAAATTGACATGAATTGTCACTTTAAATCCTTGGAAGCCTTACCAGCCTCTGATGTCCAACTGAAATGCTAGAAGTTCTCTTGGTTGGGGCTATGAAGTGCACCGTGACGGAACTGAAGTTACAAATGGACCTGCTTGATCAAAATTGGACGTGGCCAATCTAACTGCCTCGTTCTTGCCAGGATTATGGGGATTAGAAAGCAATTAGGAAACTGCCTCTTGAGAAGATAAAACCCAGGAAGAACACTGTGGACACTTATTAGTATTTTCTTCTATTTGTGTTTTCCTATTTAACTCATTCTTCTCCTGCTTGACAAATGAGTTGTTCCTGGGTAACTCCTATAGGACCTGTCGGATGTGCTGGACATGTTCCTGGTCAGTGTAAGAGAAGTTGAGGATGTCATCAATGTGGACAAACACAAAACAGTTAAGCACATCACAAATAAAATAATTGATGAGGGATTGGATAACTGCAGGAGTGTTCACCAATCAATGCATGGGCGGAGAACTCAATCCTTGGCAACAAAGAAGAAGCTAGTTCCTGCAGGAGATGTGGATGGGTGAATATAATCAGAAGCAAGGGCATCATGGATGAACAGCTTTCCCTCACCAATATGGCCCAGTTGTAGTTCTCTTAACACTTTCCTCTTTCCATCACTCGGTATGGGTTGATCTTTGTCTCATCTGTCCAACACACTTTGTTCCAGAAGTATAGGTTTTTTAATGTACATTTTTGCAAACTGTAACCTGACCATTCTATTCTTGAAGCTTGCCAGGGGTTTGCATCTTGTTGTGAACTCTCAGAGGTTATACTGGTGTAGTCTTCTCTTGATGGTCCTCGTTGACACATCTACACCTACATCCTGGAGAGTGTTCTTGATCTTTTGAACTGTGACAAATTGATTTTTCTTCCCCAGTCAAAGGATTCATCCTGGTCTTTCATGGGCTACCAGGTCGTTTGCCATTGCTATGCGCACCAGAGGCAGATGCCTTTGTGTACCTGTTTCCTAGATCTGTGTTGTGTACCTCGGGTTTAACTGCTCTGACATTGTTAGAATTCACTTTGTTTCTTTCCTCATTACCCGCCATTACCAGCACGTTCACCAAGTTAGGTAGACGTTAGCCGGGGGTGCTGCTTTCCTTTTCTATTGAAAGGAATGCAGGAACTTCCGTTTGCTTTGGGCTAGAATTAGGGGTTAAGATTCCCTTTCTGTTTGTTCTCGCCTTGTGCTGTGTTCCATTCTCCATGACCGGTTGCCCTTAATATATATAATTCCGACAGCATTCACCCAATATGGATGAAAACACCCTCAACACCCTCAAATTAATTAAAACACCTTATACTACAGAGTACAGAGCCAAAACAACAAAAATGTGTCACTGTCCAAATAACTGTCCAATAAACTTTGGTAATAGTGGGCTGGGACTGTTTTCTAGGAACTGTGGGTAGTTTTAAAGTAGCACTTTATCATGTATTGATTATACTTATCCTCTGGACTTATTGGTCTTCTGCTTTTGTAGCCTGTCCACTTAGAGGTTTGTTGTGTTGTGTGTTCAGAGAAGCTATTCTGCATACCACGGTTGTAATGGGTGGTTATTTGCGTTACTGTCACCTTCCTGTGAGCTTTGACCAGTCTTGCCCTTTTCCTCTGACCTCTTTCATTAATAACGCAAAGTCACTTTGATCACATTTCTTCCCCACATTCGGTCTGAAAAACAGCTCAACCATGTCTTGTAACCATTTAGTTGCTGCCACATGATTGGCTGATTAAATAGGGGATAATATATTTATTTAATATCAATGGGATGCAAATGGAATAATAATTTCTCGTTATTTTTGTTGATTTATTGAGCCAAGTTACCAACTTTTGTGGATTAATCGGAATAGTTTCTGAACCTAATTTGCATGACTCCCTCCCTGCTTGTCTGTGCAGCCTAGGAATGCATAGTAGTAATAATAATAATAATAATAATAATAATAATAATAATAATAATAATAATACATTAGATATGTACCGACTGCCAATGTGCAGTGTCACATTCAGCATTGAATTTGAATCTCTGTGTGTGTGATCTCTCCAAAGGCTGGGTTGCTGTAATCTCACAGAGGGCTGCTGTGATGCTCTGGCCTCCGTCCTGCGTTCCCCTCACTCAGAGCTGAGAGATCTGGAGCTCAGAGACAACGAGCTGCTGGATCCAGGAGTGATAGCACTCTCTGCTGGACTGGAGGACCCACACTGTAAACTGCAGAGACTGGGGTGAGTACAAAACATATGAGACTGTGAAACAAATATGGACCAAGTGTCTGTGACATCACCCATTGGTTTTCCACGGATTTCTTAAAAGTATTTTGTAACACAGAAGTACCGTTTTCAGGTGCCACCATTTTGCACAAGTTGGAGTCTCCTCTAGTAGGGAAAAGGGGGACCCTTATATGGGCATGATGTCCGGGTCTGGGTAGTCCATTAAGGTCAAGAGATGCACTGACGCAAACTGCCCGTGATTCATCCATAAAATGAGAACATATTGTCCAAATAATGCACTAACTTAAATCAGCATATGGGGAGACATTAGATTTTTATTAGCGTATTGACTTACATTGAAACCAGTAGCTGAAACATCAATACTGGAGCCAGCCACACTTGCACTAGCGAGCAACATGTCAGACTTGGCCTGGAACTGAGCTTCAAAAAGAACAAACACAAACCCCTTCAATCAAAAAGTTAATGTTTCTAATGTGAAAATAGACAACATGTCAGGTTCTGTGTTTTCTGTTTCCTGATTTCTGTCTCTCTTGCGTTTTCGCCTTTTGTTTCCCTCTGTGACCACCATAGTCTGTTTTCAGCTCCATTCACCTTTTTCCATTTGATTCAGCTTTCCCATTTTGTGCCTCTGCCTCCCCACTCCTTATATGGACTTCCTTCCTGCCATTTCTGTCATGCCTCTCACCTGTGTCTCATTTTCTGTCAATCACTAGTCTATTTAACCTGCCCTTTTTCAGTTTCTTGTGGCTAGTTTGTCTTTCTTTGTTTCTGTTCCCCGTGCTCTCTGCTCTCCGCTCTCCGCTCTCCGCTCTCCGCTCTCCGCTCTCTCCGTTTTATGTCCCTCTGTCATTAAAGCCTGCCTGATTATCCCTGAGTCTGTGTTTGGTTCCTCTGTCCCGATTCCTGACACAACAGTTCTATGCACTCCAGAGACCTTCCAGTTTCAGCATGTTCCTGTTATTCCTCTTGGGAGAATAAGAATCTACGCAGATATGAGAAGGAAAAAAAAGAATTTATACTTTCGTCAAAATTAAGAAAACGATTTAAACCGTTCTATTATGTTATATTCCTAAGTAGAAGCTGTGCAATTTTGTAACACGCTTTTGATACACACAGCCCTGTTAGTGCATATGAATGTGCTGTAATGTGTGTTTGTCTGTCTGTCTGCAGGCTGTCAGGCTGTAGAGTCACACAGAGAGGCTGTGATTCTCTGGCTTCAGCTCTGCGTTCAAACCCCTCACACCTGAGAGAGCTGGACCTGAGATACAATCACCCGGGAGACTCAGGGCTGACTGCTGCTAAACTGGACACACTCACGCTGCTGTAAGTACTAGGGGAAATCCAAATACTCAGACAAAACAAGTACCTGTCACGAGTGCTGTACAAGCAATTGGATCATTATCCGTGATGATCGGAGAATTGTTGCATTTTTACTTTTATTTTTTCAATTGGCTGCAGAGGCAGTACATCAGAGTGTGTAACATAAACTTCATACTATTGCGTGATAGGCCAGTATTATTAAATAGCTGACTTTACCATTTGAAATTAGACAGCGCCATTGGTGCTGATCCGAATGAGGGGAGGGTTCCCGTACAATGTTGCCGAAACGTCCTGAATACATAGAGACAAACACAAACAAACAAGTGATTCGAAAAACTTGATTTTACAATTAGTTACCCAGTGTGTCCATTCAACTCATTTCAGCATACACGGTGCAGTAGACTAATCAGATTTCGGATTTATAATATAATTTGTCTATTAACCCAAGCAACATTGGCAGTTGCTGTTTCTCTCTTTTTGTGCTTTTCCTTGTGAATTGTAAAAAGAAAAAAAATACTTCAGCTCCTTATCTCTTTTATTGGATTAAAGTTCCGTCTCCACTGCAGTTTTCCGTCATATATATACATGTATCCTGTAGAAGCCATCTCTGAGATCGCTGTTCATTTCAACAACAAAAAAATGGTCGCAATCCACCCAGCAGGAATGACGTCAACACAGCTCCCCAGACAGTTCTTGAAATGAATCATTTTAAATAATGATTATGCCAAAAGTCTTCCCTGAGCTGGTGTGTGGAGGAGAGGAGGCCAAACGAGCCTGGCCTGAGGATATTATGGAATTGTAAAATCAACGCAAAGATAACAGACAACAGGAAAGTTGTATGTAATCAGGGAAGTCTATTGGAGGTCTCGGAAGTTCAATCGATGAAATGGGCAAAAGGGCTTTTGACGATGTAAGAGCAGTTGATGAAACTTTAGTTTGTGATATAAAAAAAACCGAAGGAACCGGGCGCATGAGCTCGAAGGCTATTTGCACATTAAAAGCAGAATATGATTTGATCGCAGGACGTTTGGTACGTTTAATAAAGAAAATTACTGAGCATAGATGGCTGAATCATTCGATCAGCGTGTAGGCTAAAGGTGCCACCCATTCTAGCTGGTGACTCATTATGGGCTGTTAGTGGATGTATATGGACCACCTTAACAGCGTTTATTCTTTGATATGTATTGCTCTCCAACAATTGACTTGGTATGAAATAGTCTTTTTTATTATGACCTCTTATAATTTACAGAGGAATTTATTTCTGTACACAGGGAGAAGGTCGGTTATGTTCTGTATCTCTGCTTCCCAAAAACGAAAGCACAGGTGCAGGTCAATCTCTTTCTCCTCCAACAAGTTTCCAAATCTTTCAAATCAATGCGCTATGCGCAATGTCAACGCCTGTTTTAGGAATTTGCATGCAAATTAATGGACCATTAAGGGATCTTGGTTAATGTATAATTAATGGTAATAATGTATAAGTCTTTTTACCAGATTTGTATTTCATTGTGATATTGGATCACAGTCACCCCCCACACAGAGTTTTCTCAGAATGACACAATGTCAAGTTCATTGCAATTCACATGCATTTCCGTAGATTATTGAAATGGATATGTCATATTATGTGAGTTTCCCAAAGATTAGTGTTCACATTGAAAAATAATTATTTCCCACTTTAAAATCTGAAATCAAATGTATTGGTAATTTGTAAATGGTTGCTTGAATAAAGTAGTGCATGCGTGTTCACGTAGCTGCCATTCTTATTTATTCTTATGTTGGTTTTAGGTTCAAACAAACAAATTCCCCATCTTAAATTGACAATGTTTTCTGTATGATATGGCCTCAAAAACAAACTGTTATCCGTGGTAAGCAATCGAGCCTATACATGATAATAACTGATATAAAGACACAAATTCGGAAAAATATCTTGTTTAGATAGGGGGATTCAGGTTCTTTGCGATCTCTGCTGGATAGTGCCAGATTTTGTTGGGCAGGCTTTCATAGAATGTGGGCGTGAGCATGATGAAGTCACCCAGAAATTTGAAGAGATTTCCACTGAAGCCCACATCTTTGTACACTTCGCTGGTGGAGTAGGGGAGGGCCTAGTTGAAGCTGCTTCGCTACTCCAATAGCGGAGGGAGGGAATCCACAAAGATTGGTTTCTGGGCCCCAGAATACTGGAGGGTGATAGTGGAGTAAATTAATACATATTTTTTGAGTATCCAGTTTCCACATCTGCACAGACAACAATCTGTCTCTTTCTCTGTCAGTCACTCGCTCACTCCCTTCCTTCCTTCTGCTGTTCTTACAGTGTAGACCATGGAGGAGAGAACAGGACTAAACCAGGACCCAGGAAATGTGAGTCTGTATCAACACAGAACACTTCCCATAGATACACATTCGGCTTCTGTGTTTAAGAGAGACTTTGCCAGAAATCTTAAACGCGCACAAGCACACAAACAGATACACACATGTAGACATGCAGACACACACAGCTCTTTCTCTCTCACACATAATTAATTTAATATTATGCATTGACAATCTCTTTAACGCCTGTTACGTCTCTTTTATTTCTGTAGACAGCTGTCAGCTCACACTGGATCCAAACACAGCGTACAGATACCTGTCTCTGTCTGAGGGCAACAGGAAGGTGACACACACTTGGGGGAGAAAGGAGCCATATCCCAACCATCCAGAGAGGTTTGAGCATCTGCCCCAGGTTGTGTGCAGAGAAAGTGCGTGAGCGCTGTTACTGGGAGGCTGAGTTCAGTGTGTCTGAACGGCAATGGGTTTCTACAGCAGTGACATATAAAGGAATCGGCAGGAAAGGAGAGGGTTCTGACTGTAGGTTTGGACAGAATACAAACTCCTGGAGTCTGATGTGCGATAAACACAGTTACTGTGTCTGGCACAATAAGAAGCAAACACCTATACCTACCGCCCCCTCCCCTTACCATAGAGCAGGAGGGTGCAACTATGATGATGGTACTGGCAAAGGAGTGTGTGTGTACAGGGTAGGAGTGTGTGTAGACCGTCTGGCAGGCACTCTATCCTTCTACAGCGTCTCTGACTCTGACACACTGACCCTCTTGCACAGATTCCACACGCACTTCACTCAACACACCCCCCTCTGTGCTGGATTTGGACTGTGTGACTCCTCAGTGTCCCTCTGCCAACTGGAGTAGAGACACACACACACACGCACACACATGCACTCTCACCCCCCCACACAGACAAATGCGCCCACATACACACTCAGACACACTCTCCACTTGTGCACACACGTGCACTCACTCATACACCTTCACACATACATGCATGTGCACACACTGTCCAGTGCAAATATTCACCTCAGCTTAAACCCTATATATACGAATATAATCGTTTAGCAGGTTCAGGATAAGCACTTGCTATCTTAATGTGTACTTACTGAGTAATATTATATTAAGAGTTTGATACTAGTAAAAGATGGCAGGGTTTAAAGACTTTTGAAGTAACAATTATTTTGTAGTAATAATTATATCTTTGAATAAAAAAAGCCAGTGGCAAACTGGTGCATTTTACTTACTAGTTCATGACTTCTTTGTTGTTACAGTTGCTTTGGTTCCTTTACACAAGAGTTCCACTTTCTGTGGGCAAATGTAGCTGATCACTGCCATGTACATATTTCCTTTCATTTCTGCAAACAATAATGGACTGTGTTTCCTTATTTATTGAGTCATAATTGTTTTGCTTGAACCTGTCATTTTCTGTATTTTCCAACAATGTGAATTATAAAAAGATTATAATAATTTGCTGTTATAATTTATTACTGTGTGAACTGCTCATTTCATATTCTGTATGGGATTGTACACTCAGTGAGCACTTTATTAGGTATTTATTAGACTACTGTTGTAATGTGTGGGTATCAACAGCAGTGTAAACCAAATCCAGTATAATAAACACAAGTTATGCAATGTCTTCTGAGTGGTTGCTTCTGTTACTGTAGTACAGCCACAATTCAATACATTTTGACAGGTCACTACATGTCTGTTGAGCTGGTGTTTATTAACTCTCAAAGCTGTCATGCGGTGGTTTGCACGATATCCAGTCTCTGAGGTGTTTCTGAGACCCTGTGTGACTCAATGTGCTCAACTGACTGTGGAAATGCTTGTGGAAGTGGAAAATGAAATCACACACTCAGTTTTCGCAATACAGTCACCTCATATTAGTACAATGTTGTAGTGCTTATTGCTAGGCATGCAGATCATGAAATGAAGTGAATATGTTTGTAATTCTACAGGGGTGGCCAGCCCTGGTCCTGGAGAGCCGCAGGGTGTGCTGGCTTTTGTCAACTACTGAGTAACAACGAAAGCCTGTTACTCAGTAGTTGCTCGATTCAGACAGAATCAGATTCAGACAGAAGCTCTGCAGCTCTCCGGCACCAGGGTTGGACACCCCTGCAATACTGTTTCATCAGTTCCATCATTGCCCAGGTGAGTCACATTTCAACACAATTGGTAATGCCTTCAGCACTACATAAAAGGCTGTTAGAAAGCCTGTGTGGCAGTCTCTGACAATGTGGAGCAGCCCAATGCACTTGATATTAAATGTCATAGCTGAGATTCGTCATGGTCAGGGAGGTAGAAGAAATAATTATTGTACAGTAACAAATTAAATAAAAGCCACAGCGATTGGCCGTGTCCTAAATTGAGGGCTAACAATGGAAGAAGCTGGAAGGATTGTGCAGCCAAACTTAAAAAGGTTAACAATGATCTTGAATAAGAGTTTTCGGGACTGAGCATTGGTAAGTGAATTTACTGTAAAATGTGGTACTGTAATTAAGAAAAGTGCAATTCGGATGACTGTTACATTCCAGGAGTGTAGTGGTAGTGTAATTGGGGGCCAAGCAGTGAAGCTGCGTAGGCACACAGTGTTTCTACCTTTTCTTATTCATCATCGTCATCGTCATCGTCATCGTCTTTTTTCTGGCTAGGGTGTCTATGGCAGCCCCTAGAACCGTATGGTAAAAAGTCAGCACATTGTTTGGAAACAGTCCCATGATTCACTTCACCAAGATTCATTTCTCCACCTCGAGCGCTCTAGCGCCACTGACAGGTCAAAGTTTGAGGTACATTTACACCGTATAACCAATTTTGATCTTCACCAAATTTGGCACAGATGATGTTCAGAACAAGACTGATGGTGGTGATGTCTCCAAACAGGAAGTGAGCTCATATTTCAGCTTTGATGTATCGACACCAAACTTGGTACATACGGTAGACTCAGTACCCCTTCTAGAGGATGTGCAAAAAAACATAATTTGACCACTGGGGGGCACTGCAGTAAGTAAAAAAAGGTTTGGCCAATAACTGTTGATGTTTTTGCCTTAAAGTAATTTTTGTGTGTGGCTATATCTTGGGAGATCCCAAGGCAGAGACAAAAGCGTTTAACCATTACAGTCGATCAAAAATGGCAGCAAAGTCGCTCAGGAAGTGAGGTGATAACTCAGGAACACTTTTGAGTGCATGGACTTGGTGCATGGACTCGGCCCCCATTCTGAGGAATGGGGTCGGACCAAATTTTCCATCATTTAACCACTGGGGGGGCACTGCAATAAAATGCTAATACCTGGTGATTTGCTTGCATAAAAAAAATATTTTTGTATCTGGTGATACTGTGAGAGGTCCCAAGGCAACATGGCAACTTTTCACGTCAACCTAATTGATTTTATTGAAAGGTTTAAACATTTTTCACAGGCCACAAAGTTTGCCCAATACTCACCAAATTTGAGGCAGCATGTGTATATTCCAGCCCTACTTTCAAGAGTCCTGCATTGATGATTTAAGAACATCGTCATATCATGTCAATCGAACCTTAAGGTTAATTTCAGCAATGCAATTGCACTTGTCTTGGATGATGTGACTTGCATGTTGTAAGCATATAATGAAGGTCTCAAAGGCTGAAATGTGCACTATCATGGTGCTTCTAAGGATTTAGATAGGGTAATGTTCAAACCTTAAAGCAAGCAAATGAAAGCATGCAAAACGAGAAGCAGCTGTGGTGGAATTGTTTGTCCTTAATGAGTGGCAATTGAGGTAGTTTGCTTACTTGGGATGGTCAATATGATAGCTGGAAAGCTCTATCAAACCCTTGCTGACGGATGACTGATTTGCAGTTGGGAAATCTGCTGAAAATAATTGATGCAGTGTTTTTAGAAGGCATTGTTTCAAGCATAAAGTTCCTTTGCACACATAATACGCTCTCCACATATCTAGCACATGCTAAGCAAGCGCACTTCAGCCAATTCCCCTCTGGCTACCACAACAAATGCTACAAGGAACCCTGGAACAGTAAAGCTGTTTTCAGAATCTGCCATATTGTCCGCCTTCAGCATGGATCTGCAGGATTCTAGATTCTGAATACAGTGATTTGAGAGCACAAAGTGATGCTTCTGTTGTTCGGACCACTGAAGAAAGATTCGATGAGCTAAACCAGCCTAAACCAAAACCCATTCATTCTCAATGGTAGTCTTAAACCACTACGGATGCAATATATTTACTGCCACCTTGAGGGGCGTAATGGAGCAGTGGCACCACAGTGGCACTGTTTCGCCACATTGGATGCAATGAGAAGAGTCCCTGACCAGCTGTCAATCGAGAGAGCGCAAACAACGAACCGAAGCGATTCAGAGAGGTCATCCGGCAGTAACATTATTTGTTGTGATATCCGCAACTTTGGCTTTTGAAATTGAAATTGAAAAATTGGTGTCACAGTGTGTAAGAATTTGTTTTACTTTTGACAAAAGGGTTTTTGTCATTTAGCTAAGTTAAGTAGTAGTAGTGGCAGTGGTAACATTCACTCTTATGGTATCTAGTTGGCTAGCGGCTAATGAGCTATAACTTGTAGTTTTAGGTGAGTAAGAATTGTATCTATTTGTTTATTTACTTATTAATTCCTCATTTCGGCATTTCTGGTCCTTTGTAGAAGGTACCTCAAAGCTTTTAAATCTCAAATCAAAATCCTGAAAACCTGTATGGCCTCTAATCTTCAGTTGAGCACCTAGACTTACATTTACCTTTGTTTATGCCTTTATGTTTCTGTAACGACGGGGATGTATTAGTTGCCTGCATTCATGCAGAAAGACACTATGGTTGTTCCAATGGCGTATCGTTACTGACACTTTTGTACACCTATTTTCTCCTACAGAGTACAAGAACAGAGATTAAAGACGACCAGAGCAGAAGTGCCAAAGGGATGTTTACCCAGGTTCTGCCAAAAAGAACTCAAATAAGGCTCAAATAGACGACACAGTCATGCAGGCTTCCCAGGTACATTTTTGACAGTTGTGTAGTGACGGGGACTGGCGGAGAACCAGGAGTGACTAAGGATTATACCTTCTAAGCGGACACGCTAACGTGTTCGCCATAAAATCCCGGGGGATAAGGGAACAGGGAGAAAACAATATAGAGGGAGACTTCTCCTGGAACAGAAAGAGGAACAGAAAACAACCCGGAGACAAACTCCGACCAAATCAGAGGTCAAGCCCAAAAAGGGCTATAAGAAAATAAAAGCGACCCTTGAAAAACAGGGCGAACAACCCAACCAAAATAAGTGCTTAGGTGACGAGCACTGAAACCACCTGATCACCTTCCTTACCTTTTCTTTTAAGCGTGAAAAGAAACCCGAACCAGCACGATACCTCACACAGACACAGACACAGACACAGACACAGACACAGACACAGACACAGACACAGACACAGACACAGACACAGACACAGACACAGACACAGACACAGAGTCTACCGCGTGCTTACCAGCTTGGTGCAAGAGCAAACAGTTGATACTAAAGCACTGACAGACTGCCAGCAAGGGCTTTAAATACCCTCAGGAGGCAGACTCCCCTGGCACTAATGAGGGCTAGGTGAAAATTATGAACCCATCCCACCTGGTTGTTGTACAATTTCTGTTTTTTAGCTCAGTACTTTTTGAAATTAGAGATTTTAAATTAAATAATGAATATATGAAAATATGAACATCTTTAATTAGAGGGAATTTACATCAATATCAGGTGATCCCAGTAGGAATTAAATCCCCTCTCCTCATTGTAGGGGACCAAAAGTAATTGGACAATTGGTTTTTCAGCTGTTCTGATTAATCAGGTGAACTCAATCGCTTTATGCCTTAGGGTAGGTATAAGAAAGCTTTCAGTATCTAGTCTTGATTCTAGGCTTTTGATTGCCTTTGGAGTCTGATTGTTATTGGTGTTTGTCACGATGAGGCCCATAGTTGTGCCAGTGACAGTGAAGGAAATAAGAAAAATATGTCCAAGACATAGACCAAACAGTAGGCTTACCAAAATAAACAGTTTGAAAGAAGAAAGAGAGTGCTGGTGAGCGCAGTAATTGCAAAGGTGCTGGTCGACCAAGGAAGACCCTTACAGTTTATGACTGAAGAAATCTTACTGAAGTAAAACTCTGAAACACCTGTCCAACTGGCACAACTCTCCTCCTCATGTTGTCAAATGCAGTAACAGACTCCAAAGGCCTAGAATCAATATTAATAAAGAAAGCTTTCTTATACCTGCACTAAGGAAGCAATTGAATCCACCTGACTAATCAGAAACAGATGAGAAGCCAACTGTCCAATTACTTTTGGTCCTGTAAAATGGAGGGACTTTGTATAAAAAAGGGATGTAATTCCTACTTGGACTTGCCCATTATGGATTTAAATAGCCACAAATTAAAGATGACATGTGGCATTTGTGCTTATGCACCAAGCGGCAGTTCAGAGTATCCAGCCTTCTTAGAGTCACTGGGCGGCATCCTAGAAAGAGTGCTGCCCGGTGACTCCATAGTTCTGCTGGGTGACTTCAACGCTCATCTGGGCAACAACGTAGAAACCTGGAAGGGGGTGATTGGGAGTAACGGCCTGCCTGATCTTAACCCGAGTGGTGACTTATTATTGGACTTCTGTGCTTGTGATGGATTGTCCATAACGAACACCATGTTTGAGCATAGGGTGGCTATATCATCAGACCTGCGGCCGTATGTCTTGGACACTTGGGTGAAGAGAGGAGCAGAGCTGTCAACTGATCACCACCTGGTGGTGAGTTGGATCAAGTGGCCGGAGGCTGCCGGACAGACCTGGTAAACCCAAACGTGTAGTGTGGGTGAACTGGGAACGTCTGGCGGAGGCCCCCGTCCGCAAGGTCTCCACCTCCGGAGGAATTTCTCGTGCATCCCGGGGGAGGCTGGGGACTGGCGTCTGAGTGGGCCATGTTCAAAGCCTCCATTGCAGAGGTGGCAGGCAGGAGCTGGATATTGTTGGGCTGTCTTGGCTGACACGCCTCTTCAGTATTGCGTGGAGGTTGGGGACAGTACCTGCAGAGTGGCAGACCGGGGTGGTGGTCCCCATTTTTAAGAAGGGGGACCGGAGGGTGTGCTCCAATTATCGGGGTATCACACTTCTCAGCCTCCCCGGGAAAGTTAACTCTAGGGTGCTGGAAAGGAGGCTCCGACCAATGGTCGTACAATGTGGAGGAGCAATGTGGCTTCCGTCCTATGGTTACAAGCTCTGGGTAGTGACCGAAAGAACGAGATCGCGGATACAAGCAGCCAAAATGAGCTTCCTCCGTAGGGTGGCTGGGCTCAGACATCCGGAGGGAGCTCGGAGTAGAGCCACTGCTCCTTCACCTCGAAAGGAGCCAATTGAGGGTGGTTCGGGCATCTGATCAGGATGTCTCCCGGGCACCTCCCTTTGGAGGTTTTCCAAGCATGTCAAATTGGGCGGAGACCCCGAGGTAGACCCAGAAACTGCTGGAGAGATAATATATCTCTCCTGGCCTGGGAACGCCTCGGGATACCCCAGGAGGAGCTGGAATGCGTTGCTGGGGAGAGGGACGCCTGGAATACCCGGCTTTGCCTACTGCCACCACGACCCGACTCCAAATAAGTGGGTGATAATGGATGGATGGATGGATGGATGGATGGATAGTTAGCTAGCTGACGATAGGTAACGTTAGCTGACTAAATTGAACACTAGTGACTAGCTAGCTTGGTAGCTGATGAACGTTTGTCTCATCAAGAAATAAATTAATTGAATTCTGTGTTTATCTTTAATATAATATGCCCCCCTTGTGTACTACTGGCTAAATCACCTAAATCTATATAGCCAAATCGCTAAGTAGTTAGTTAGCCAACGTATCGTTGTAACAGATGATTTGAAAGGATGTGTATTCACATAATAATATTGTACCCACTGTGTAGGTGCTGGTGCATATAGCATGCTGGTGCTGGTCCTGGTCTTATAGCATTGAGACATTTTGTGTGACATGTTGATTGATGCAAGTACTCAAGACAAAAATTAATTAATTTCGTTTCCAAAATCTCTTTAAAATGTTACATGTAAACATTCATCTCATCGTATATACAGTGGTGTGAAAAAGTGTTTGCCCCCTTCCTGATTTGTTATTGTTTTGCATGTTTGTCACACTTAAATGTTTCAGATCAAACAAATTTAAATATTATTCAAAGACAACACAAGTAAACACAAAATGCAGTTTTTAAATGAAGGTTTTTATTGTTAAGGGAGAAAAAAAATCCAAACCTACATGGCCCTGTGTGAAAAAGTGTTTGCCCCCCCCTGTTAAAACATAACTTAACTGTGGTTTATCAAACCTGAGTTCAATTTCTCTAAAGTGAAGTAGACCAAATGATCCTCAAAAGCTAGACATCATGCCGAGATCTAAAGAAATTCAGGAACAAATGAGAAAGAAAGTAATTGAGATCTATCAGTCTGGAAGAGGTTATAAAGCCATTTCTAAAGCTTTGGGACTCCAGCGAACCACAGTGAGAGCCATGATCCACAAATGGCGAAAACATGGAACAGTGGAGAACCTTCCCAGGAGTGGCCGGCCGACCAAAATTACCCCAAGAGCGCAGCGACAAGAGGTCAGAAAAGACCCCACAACAACATCCAAAGAACTGCAGGCCTCACTTGCCTCAGTTAAGGTCAGTGTTCATGACTCCACCATAAGAAAGAGACTGGGCAAGAATAGCCTGCATGGCAGAGTTCCAAGATGAAAACCACTGCTGAGCAAAAAGAACATTAAGGCTCGTCTCAATTTTGCCAGAAAACATCTTGATGATCCCCAAGACTTTTAGGAAAATACTCTGTGATCTGACGAGACAAAAGTTGAACTTTTTGGAAGGTGTGTGTCCCATTACATAAAAGTAACACCGCATTTCAGAAAAAGAACATCATACCAACAGTAAATATGGTGGTGGTAATGTGATGGTCTGGGGCTGTTTTTCTGCTTCAGGACCTGGAAGACTTGCTGTGATAAATGGAACCATGAATTCTGCTGTCTACCAAAAAATCCTGAAGGAGAATGTCCGGCCATCTGTTCGTGACCTCAAGCTGAAACGAACTTGGGTTCTGCAGCAGAACAATGCACCAGCAAGTCCACCTCTGAATGGCTGAAGAAAAACAAAATGAAGACTTTGGAGTGGTCTAGTCAAAGTCCTGACCTGAATCATATTGAGATGCTGTGGCATGACCTTAAAAAGGCGGTTCATGCTCGAAAACCCTCCAATGTGGCTGAATTACAACAATTCTGCAAAGATGAGTGGGCCAAACCTTCATTTAAAAACTGCATTTTGTTGTCTTTGACAAATATTTAAATTTGTTTGATCTGAAACGTTTAAGTGTGACAGACATGCAAAAAAATAAGAAATCAGGAAGGGGGCAAACACTTTTTCACACCACTGTATATGTCACATTGTATATAGTTTGTTTTTATTATTGCACCATAAACATCTCTAATTGTCTTATAATAACAATATATGATGTAATGAAAGATATACTATGTAATTCAGATTAGTCATAATTGGTACAATTGCAGGCTCTTCCGTGCACTGTGTGCTAAAACAGGCAGTGTGGCATGGAAAATGGACTGTATGTGTAGACTCAAAGCATTCCATTCCATTTTCCATATGCTTAGCCCTTACTCCATGCCACATTTTTGCCACACTGCCTGTTTCAGCACACAGTGCACTAAAGAGCAAATTGCATAATGCATTTTTGTTGGGTAGTTTGCTTTGAGATTTTTTCTATTCAAAAGCCATAACTTTTGTTAACCCCAAAAAAAACGTGCGCACAAAGCCAGGAGATATGGTGGCCACCCCCAGACAACCCTTGGCCACCCCAATAAAAAGAAATCCTAGAACCGCCCCTGCATGACAGCATTTGTGTTGATGTATAAATGGTAAATGGTTGGAATATATATAGCGCCTTTATCCAAAGTGCTGTACAATTGATGCTTCTCATTCACCCATTCATACACACACTCACACACCAACGGCAATTGGCTGCCATGCAAGATGCCGACCAGCTCGTCAGGAGCATCTGGGGGTTAGGTGTCTTGCTCAGGGACACTTCGACACAGCCCGGGCGGGGGATCGAACCGGCAACCCTCCAACTGCCAGACGACTGCTCTGCCTGAGCCATGTCGCCCCTATATATGTGTCAGGAGCCTGGTAGCTGGGCTGGATTTGCCAGAGTTGGGTGGGGCTCGGTGTGCACATGGATCCACGCATGTGATGTGCCGGCTGTCAGGTTTGGGGGCGTGACACAGCTGTTTCCTGTTTGACTAATGAAGTCAGGTTTAAAAGGAGCAGGTAAGGGGTAGACGCGAGAGAGACGCCGGGGTTGAATGTTGGGTTCCGCGAACGGAATTTTAACTGGTCAAGTATATTTCAGTTCGTTGTGTTTGGGTTTCTTTTTCTTTTTCTTTTCCTTTTCCTGTTTTGGTTTCTTTTTTTGTTTAGGCTGTCTCCCGCATCGGCGGTGGTTAGCTGGCTGACAGCCCCGGGAAATTGTGGACGCTACACGGGCGATACTGTTCGCAAGTGGGACCAGCGCTGCGCGATGCCGGTGGAGCAGCGCGGTGTGGAGCCGGACTGGTGCCGTGGCAAAGACCGCGTGACTTGGTGGAGGAAAGACGCAGTGGGACTACACTCACCCTGACGAGGGCGGAGGAAACTGTGTCTTCCACGCGGCGGCAAAGCAACGGGCGGACCAGGACCGGAACCAGCACAAGCTCACTCCCCATTGGAGGAACAGCGAGGACGCTGAGGGCGGACAGTGCGGCAGTTCCAGCGTGTAGTGGACAGCAGAGTGGTTTGGTGCGCAGTCCAGCGGCCCAGAGACTTTAATGCGCAGCGGGAGACAGCCGATTGGTTAGGGGTTGGGTTTTCTTTTTTTTTGTGTTTTTTTGTTTTGGGATGTAGAGGCCCAGCACAGCGGTGGGGGCCAACTACATCCCTTCTTTAAAGATTATTTGTTGTGTTGTTGGTGTGTGTGGAAGTGAGGTGTGAGTGCGTGTGTGAGACCCCGCCCGTGTTGGTTGACTTCCCCTTTGAGTGGGGTTTCTTCTCCCCCCTCCTGGGCGTGGGCTGGGTGGCAGGGGGGCCCTGGGTGGGGGACACTGGAGTGCTGTTTGGTCACTGGGGAGTTTAGCCGTGATTGCCTTTGTGTGTTGTGTGATGGGTTTACGCTCTCCCTGTGCCGGGCTCTGGGTACGGGAGGGGGGGAAGTATTGGTGTAGGAGTAGTGGGGAAGTTGAAGGGGGGTGGGGTTGGTGCGAGTTGTGGCGTGCTCTGTGTTTTTTGAAGAACGAAAATAAAGCTTTTTGCCCTTATCTGCTTCGTCCTGAGCTCCTTGTGGTGGGTGGGTTCTGCATAAGAACAATAGGAACCTGTGGAGGGGGCGGGAGTCAGCTGGTGCTTTTCCCGCTCCCGACATATGTATATATGGGTAGTATGGGTAGTATGCATATAATGTACATATGTGTATATTGGTGTATGGGTGCTGTATAGGGGTGTAGTATTGGGAATTTACAGCAATTGTATAATAGTATTCTGTCCGCTATGCGTGTTCCAGCAACGCAAAACCGACAGATAGCTAACAGGATTCAGAAAAGTTCCAAAACACAGGAGTAATGTTGAAGGGTTTTTACTGTCTGATTTGCTTTCTTTTCTTTTCTTACTTTTCTTGTAAAAAAGCAAAGGCTCTCCAAGGCACAAAATGTAAAGGAAATGGGGAGATAAGCTTTTCGGTCTAACCACATGGAAAAATACTGGATACTGAAATAACTTCCTGGTTTACCTCTAACCGTCACATGACCGTGATGTAATGTAATGTAATGTAACATGACTTGAACTAAGAAGAAATACTTTTTACTGGTAACACCATTTTTACAACAAACCACCACCAGGTGGTGCTAAGAAAATAAATTTAGAGGCCACAGAATGTGTGTCAGGACAGAGTGTGTTTATGTGTGTATGGGTGGCTGGGGCCAGTCGTTCTCCAGCTATATTCTACTTCCCTAATATTCCAGTTAAGGGTAGGCCCTTTATTGCTGCATGTTATTATTTTACGGCCTAGGTGTTTAATTCAAGTCAATATGGGAAGGGCGTAGTGTCTGAACGCCACTGGTGCCTGCTCCTCTTTTTTGCAGTGATGTGTGGGTCCTTCTGAGCATTTTTCACCAGATCTCGGGCCATTTTATCGGAACATTATTTTAGTCTTCCAGACTCATTGAAGCACTAACAAGTAAATCACCTCACAATCTTGCTTCAAATTTTGCAGAAATGTCTCATGTTTAACATTTACAGTTCAGGTTTGATTCTGTTCACCAATATATTAATTGTAAAAGGCTTTTTGACCTGGGGTGCCCACATTTTTGCATATGACTGTACATGCACTCATACTCACACACAAGCATTCACACGCGCACATGCACTTACCCACGCACACACATTTCCTCTCACATCCATACACACACAATCTGTCTCACACACACACACATACACATGTTGTAACTGTTCAAGGTGTGTCTATGTCCTTTAGAACATGATGAAAACAAGTAATAATTATGTTTCCTGTATCAGCAACTTTGTTTTAAAGAAGCCAGTGGCAAACTCCTCAAGTTACCCATGCATTGTATTCGTTTTTTACAGTTACTTTCATTAATGTTCACAAGAATTCCAATGTGACAATTTCAGTGGGCAAATGCAGCTGATGGGGAGAATGCAAAATGCTTATTTTCTTTCATTTCTGCAAACAGTAATGGGTTCAGTTTCCTTTCCTAATCTGTCATGATTGTTTGGTTCCAACCTGTTGCTGTGATTTTATGTGTTCTCGGACAATGATCTTCAGTGATTAAACGTGAATTATAAAAATATTTTGCTGTTATGATTTACGACTGTGTGAACCATATTCTGTATGGAATTCTATATGAGCTCAATATGAGTAGATCAGGATGAGGTTCAAATCTGCACACTTTCATTTAAAAAAAATGAAAATTGCAAATTCATTGCATGTTGGTTATGCATTCCCTTAGGTTTTGGGAAAGGTAAAGGAGGCAGGACACTCACTAGGTGGAAAATGTAAAATCTTGTTATTCATTTAAAAACATGCTTTTAGAAATGTAACACGCTTGTGGAAAGAAAAACTGGGACAAATGTAATTTGGGAATTAAAATACAAATTACCCATTATGAGTTCTAAAAATACAACAAAACATAATATCAGCCTCTAAAGCAGAACACTCTCATTGGGACAGTGGTTGCAGGCAATATTATTGAGTGTATGTGACATCAGCTGACTAGGTTGATTGAACACACCTAACTATTCTACATGCATGCAATGTTTGTCTCTTTGAATGAATAACTAAATGCTATAAATGATTCAACCACTGATATAAAAAGGCGTAGGTCCTATCTGAGCCAGTATAAAAGTAAACAAAAAAGTCTAAAGTCCGGACGTCCTAAACTGAAAGTGCTTCAAATTCAAACTCCATTTCAAAGATGGATAAGAAAGAAGAGGGAGTAAAAGGAATAAGAAAATGGAATATAAGAACGGAGTAAGTAGCCTGTTGCAGAGTGGGATGGGGTGAATAGAAGCTAGAGGTGAAGGTGTGGGAAGGCCTGGGAATTTGTGAGTAATCACATTTACACAATGGGCTATTTTCAAATTTATAATCTGGGAATCTGGGATCAAACACAAATTAACTTTACTTGTATTTTAGTATTTTTTATATTCTATTTTACCATTTAGGCTACACCTCTTTGGATGTGACAGACATCACTGGCTCTGTGGTTTGATTAAAAGAGCAGGCTATAGGCTACTTGTAGGGTACATTTTGACACTTGCTACTATAACAGAAAAAGAGAGTGAACGTTTTGACAAGCATCAAGAATCCAGCAGAAAGTGGCACAAGTGTCATGGTCTGCTGTATGCTGCACATGTTGCAGCAGGATATGCTGTAACTGGAGGAAGAAGACAACAAACATAATGTATTGACCAACATCCTAATCTATCTAATTTGCAGACACACACCAAAGTCATATGAAATTACTTTTCATGAGTCTGTTGGGGTATGCTTCATTTACAATATGAAATTTACGAAATAAAAATCACCGATCAGAATTGGACTTTTTCACAATTTTGATATAATTGCATGGCCTTCCAAGATGAAATGAAAAAATGTAAAACTAACATCCTTTTCTTGTTTATTTTTTTAATAGCCAGATGATTTTCTACTATACAGATCAAATATCGAGTGGAGGTGTTTGAATAACTGATCTAATGTGCCCCAGGAAATTTTTATACGTTTTATGGATACAAAATAATGCATTTTATTTCTTGCTTGCGATAGTTACCAATACTTGTGCTCTATTGTAATGCTTCACCAGAACGGATGTGAGGCATTAGCTCAGGAGGTAATAGTGGTCGTCTGGTGGTCGGAGTAGGTTCAATCCCCCGTTGGTGTGTGTGACTGGGTAAATGAAAGGTAAAAGTTATAAACTGCTATATAAATGCCATTCTTTAATTTATTTTACCATTGTCATTTTGTGGTCAGTTTCAGAGTTCGGGCCGAGATTCAGGAGTATACAGTGTGAGGCAGGCATGTGCAGAGAGGGTGGCTTCGCAGGGGCCCAAGCAGATTAGTGTCATTATTATTTGTCATTAATTTTCATTAATTCATTTTGGGTTAATGTATATTCTGTATAACTGGGTGTTGTTGTAAAACAGCATGTCTAGGTTGGTGTGCCCTTTCTCATTTTGAACACCTGCCCTTCAAAAGGCCTCTGCACGCCCTGGTATAGAGTATTTGCTATCTCCTTAAGCTAACATAATTACAACGCATTTACCCAATATCACCTGGGCTTGTGGCTCTCCAGTATCAGGGGTGTTACTGGAGAGCGACAACCTGGCTTAACCCTGCATTGCTACTCTAGAAATTACCACAGTGGTACTTTTAGTTGTGAATTAATGAAGAGTTTGGTGTGTAAAATCTAAAATGAAAGGATTTTCGGGAGATCCTCTATCTTGCGTCTGTCTCTGAAATCAGGAAGCCCCGTTTACTGCAATTATTAAGACATGAGAACACCTGTGGAGTTGCAGGAATGACTGATGGAGAAATGATAAAATAAATACGGCCACTAGATGGTGCAGGAATTTCTGTTCTGGGCCACGTTTCCTGATAATGGTGTCTCATAGCGTTTTACAATGATTCGAAAGCTATGCCCTAGGGCACTTTCATACCTGCCTCATTTAAATCGAATCCTACGCCTCCTGGTGCGGCTCTTTTGGGCAGGTTGGAATACAGCAATTGAACCATGGTGCGGAAAAAAACCGAGTCCCTGTTGAGATGGTGGTCTCAGTCCTGTTACAAATTCTGGAGCAGATCATTTGTAAATGGTAAATGGTTGGCATTTATATAGCGCCTTTATCCAAAGCACTGTACAATTGATGCTTCTCATTCACCCATTCATACACACTCACACACACCGACGACAAAAAATGCTAATTTGTATTTGGTTCGGTTCAAATCTAATGAACTATAGGAAAGTGCCCTTACTAAAGTTGTTTACTTTTCTAGGCATGTAGGAGGTTGCTTAAGGGATAGCGTCTACAGGCGACAGTACTAGGCCAATCGACGGCTCCAGGATAATTCACTCAATGCAGCGACTGCTTGACTGCATTATGAGAGAAAGTAGTGTTCTTTATAAATAAAACACAGCAGGAATACTTAAAAATATTGCATTCATCACGACTGGTGGGAACTTTTTAATAGAATTAAAAACTTACAAACTGAATTATCCAACCGTAGTGGTTAAGTTACATGAGTGGGACCCCCTAAGGTCGGTGGTTCGATCCCCAGTGTACCCACAATAAGATCCGCACAGCCGTTGGGCCCTTGAGCAAGGCCCTTAACCCTGCACTGCTCTAGGGAAGGATTGTCTCCTGCTTAGTCTTATCAACTGTACGTCGCTCTGAATAAGCCAAATGCCATTAATATAATGTAATGTAATGTGACACTCAAGCATGAATGAATCCTAAATAGGGTAGAGGCCGCCTACCAATAACCGATAATTGGTTAGTAATTAGACTGCACCTGGATACCAATTTTTCTGGCTTGTGTGGGCCCGAAAAACGATACTGCCTGGAACATGAGTAGGAAAACCCTGACACATTGTAACATTAATCAAACAATGGGCACTGGCACACAATGCACAGTCTTAGTTACGGGGCAAATATGTATCCTTTAGTTACAGCTCACTGATGCCCTGATGAGATTCATGTGCTCATTCTATTTCATTTTACCTGGCTGTATTTTAAACACCTTTTTGACAAAACATTGTCCATAACAATGTTCATGAATTCATCAAGTTGGATTGATTATACACTGAGTAAACATTTTACAAATAAACCGGCTCTTTGTACTCAATTACATTTTTATCTATTCATTCTGGCGATGACCTGTCATATAAAACATTGAAACACAACTCAGAACGGTCTATAAATTCTACCCATTCTACCTACAAGGACAAGTGACTGAAAGAGAAAGATAATTACTCGTTACCATACAAAGTGAGATCAAGCGTGTTGTTGACAGTGACAAGGCTTTGCCAAACCAACTGAACTCGTTCTACGCCCGCCCTTAGCCAATGCCAAGAACAGCCATTTTAAAGGAGGGCGAGAAAGAAGAGAGAGTAAAAGAAGGAATGAATTTGAATAATAGAACGGAATAAGTGTGGGGTGAGATGGAGAGAACAGAAGCTTGGGGTAAAGGGATGTATGAAGGAATGGGAATCTGTAGGTATAATCGCAATGACAATTCAATAAAACTGAAAACTGACAATGAAATGAGATTTCGGTGTAACCACATTACCCAATTATGTATAACATCCTGAATAGGCCCTACAGGGGGACAATAATTGTGAAGGCTAATTTCAGTAAATAAATGTATGATCTGAGAAATGTGTCATTTTGGTCCATTGAATCATTAATGAAATACATTCTGCATGTTGGACAGTTAAAGCATCAGAGCAAACTGTTGTTATTTTTATAATGCACTTCTATTATAAAGAAACACTTCAACATTATCAATGGTCCCACATTACTGCGGTGACTGTATCATGCGTTGCCCTGTGATGGGTTTGCTACCTGCCCAGGGTGTTTTCTTGCCTCTGGCCCAATCCATGCTGGGATAGGCCCCAGCCCTACCCTGACCAAAAGTGAGGTTATTAGATAATGGATGGATGGATGTGGAGTATAGGCTTATGGACCATTTAAATTCCTGGTCTAATGTGTTCCAGTCTCCTGAGAGTCTCACTGTTTATAAAATGAGTCTCTCAGAGGAGCCAAAGGTAGAATCCTCAGCACAGACAGAAAGAGGTATAAATGCATGACTCAGATATTTCATGTGATATACATTCAGTGAGCACTTTTAGGTATTTATTATACTTTTTTTTTTTTACTTCTACAGCTGTAGCATATCCACTTATAGTTATGATGTGTTGTGTGTTCAGAGATGCTCTTTTGTTTCTGATACTTCTGTGTCAATGTGTGTGCATTACTGTCACCTTCCTGCAAGCTTTGTCTAGTCTAACCATTCTCCTCTGACGTCTCTCATTAACAATGAGTTTCGTCTGCAGAACTGCTGCTTACTAGGTGTTTTTTATGTTTTTTTGAAAATTCAACAATCATTTCACGGTCATGATCACTCAGATCACATTTTTTCACCATTCTAATGGTTGACGTGAACATTAACTGAAGCTCCTGATCCGTATCTACATGATTGTATGTTGTTGTATTCTAGCCGCCAACAGTGGTATGCTAGTTTGAATGTTGATTGTACTCTTCAAGGGTTCTGAATTTCTGTATGTTTACACTAGGTTGCAATAAGTAGGCAATAAGTTCATGAATGAGATTTAAACACTGTTCATGTGTCCCACTATGAAATGTCTCACTTTGGCCTAATCTGCATTTAAGTGAGCACTGATGTAATGCAGAAGAACAAGATTACACACTTTATTGAACCTTGTGGGGTCATTTGCTCTCTGCATTTGACCCATCCTAGTCACTTAGGAGCAGTGGGCGGTCGCAGTGCAGCACCCCAGTGAGCAATGTGGGATTAAGGGCCTTGTAGATTTTATAGTGGCTACATTGTGGCTTCCAGGTCCCAGTCATGTACCAAAAGCCGTATTGGCAGCAGTGGGATTCAAACCCACGCCCCCGAAGAGACTGGAGCCTTAATCCAGCGCCTTAGACCACTCGGCCACGCTACCATCAGCGGTGACCTGAGCTGGCAAACCCTTGAGCAAGGCCCAATGGCTGTGTGGATCTTATTGGGTCTCATTCATGAAACGTTAGTAAGTCTATGTGCAGATTTGCACATAAACGTCCACGCTACTAAAAACCTACTCCGGATTCATGAACGCCGCGGGAAACTCAGATCTGATCGTAAACTCGTGTGTATGATCATGAATGCCAATCCATCGTAAAGTGAAAGCGCGCTCCCGGTAATCAGCAATTAGCATAAATCCCCGCCCATGAATAGACAATGATTGCCATATAAGGAGGTGTAGACGCATCCAGTCGACCTGTCAGTCATCATGGCGCAAACAAGGAAAGAGAGAGAAAGAAAGAAAAAAAAAGAAAAAAGAAAAAAAAAATTTCGAAGCGGAGATCAAAATCATCTTGGGTGAAATATATTTTATTGGGTAAAAAATATTTTATATTCTTCTATCAGTTGTGGCGTTGTGACAGGGACAGGCAAAGCGAAGGCCTGGAAGGAGGTGACAGATGCTGTTAATGTTGCCTCTGTAGACAATAGAACCATATCCGAGGTTAAACGTAAATGGTTTGACATGAAACTGGAGGCAAAGAAACGCATAAGCGCACAAAAAAAACATGCATCAGCCACAGGAGGAGGAGGCTCACAGGCACAAATATCACCTGCTGACGAGCGCATCGCTGGCATTATTGGGGAGACCTCTCTGTCAGGAATTATACCTGACGGAGACACCGACATGCCTCCACTGGAGACAACATCAAACCCAGATGGTAAGGTGATAATTGTTGTATCATAATACATTCTGAAAACCATCACTGATAGCTTAGTGGTTAGTGTAGTTTAACCTAGGTCGTACAGTCCCACCAAACAGAACATTTGTGGGGGTTTCTCTTCGGATTGAATGAAGTGGAAACGGGAAACCAGTAATGTTATATTGTGCGATATGGTGCGTAATGGATATCAGTGTCGGAATGTAGAGCTATTTAACATTCATTTCAAGAAAGGATACGGATAACGTATAGCCCACTGCAGTTTTGTATGCATCGTCTTCAAATTATTTGAATCTTAATAGCCTAAAGCTCTGTTTTATACTGTACAGCTCCAAACAACTCTTCAAGGGTTCTGAATTTCTGTATGTTTACACTAGGACTCGGAACTGTACTGTCCTCTTAGGTCTACTTTTGCACTTGTTCTTGTGATTGATTTGCACTTTGCTGTACGTCGCTCTGGATAAGGGCGTCTGCTAAATGCCACGTAATGTAATGTAATGCAATGTATGCATTGCACTGCTGTCACACAATTGGCTGATTAGATAATCGCATTAATAAGTAGGTGTAATAAAGTAAAAATGTTCTAATAAAGTGCTCGATGAGTGTAAGTTAGAGCTGCAGTAAGAGGATGATTTTAATTGGAAGCTCTGCCTCCATCTTTTATTCACAGGGTCCGGACAGAAAGGCCAGGGTCACCTGTTCCCAGTGGTGTGTCAATGAAGAGTGAACACTCAATGGATTATCCAATCAACCTCAGAGGAGGCTTCACAGATGATCCAAGGTTATTAAACAGGTTCAAATGCACACAAAACACATCAGTGGGGAAATGTTCTTTTTGGCACCGGAGGCTTAATTAGCTACAGTACCTCCAGTAGCCCCTAGAGCCTGCAAACTTCTGGGGTAATGTCAATCCCTGGTCCCCTGGCTGTGAGTTAGAGCTGCAGTAAGAGTATGAGTCTAACTGAAAGCCTCATCTTGTCAGGTTCTGGGTTTTTCGTTGTCTAGTTTTGTCGAAGTGGTTAGCATTTCCGTGTATTCTTACCCTCTTTGCACACCGTAGTCTCTCAGTTAATTAATTCCCTGTCATTAATTTCACCTGTCTTCTACTTCCTTATTGTTTCCTTACACCTGATTGTCATTTACCTCTCGTTACCTGTGTATAAAAACCCCTTTATTGGTCCAGTTCCTTGCCAGATTGTTAAGTGTTTCGACCATACATTCCAGCGGTTATATCGGATTGATTCCTGTTATGACCTATTTTGTCGTCGATTTCCGGCTGTAGTGTTATCCATCTGTCTTGTTTGAACCAGAGTTTATTGACCAATTTTGGCTTCTGGATTCTGTTTTTCTTTGTTTTGCCCGCAAGTTATCGACCCTTGGCTGTGACTTTGACTTTGTTTTGGATTATCCCTGCTATCTCTGTTTGCTGCTGTATTGACCCTCTGCTTCGACACTTAACTACAAACTGCCTATTCCCAGCTGATTCTATTTGCTGGCTATCGACCTCTGCCTGTATATTCTGCCAAGTTTTCAATAAATACTCTGAACATTACTTTGTGGTCTTGCTACTGGATCCTGTTGTTCTGATACCTGACCATCTCTATGTGATGTGAGTTAAAGCTGCAGTAAGAGGATGGGTTTTTCTGGAAACGCTGTCTCCATCTTTTATTCACAGGGTCCAGACAGAAAGACCAGGGTCACCTGTTCCCAGTGGTGTGTCAATGAAGAGTGAACACTCAATGGATTATCCAATCAACCTCAGAGGAGGCTTCACAGATGATCCAAGGTTATTAAACAGGTTCAAATGCACACAAAACACATCAGTGGGGAAATGTTCTTTTTGGCACCGGAGGCTTAATTAGCTACAGTACCTCCAGTAGCCCCTAGAGCCTGCAAACTTCTGGGGTAATGTCAATCCCTGGTCCCCTGGCTGTGAGTTAGAGCTGCAGTAAGAGTATGAGTCTAACTGAAAGCCTCATCTTGTCAGGTTCTGGGTTTTTCGTTGTCTAGTTTTGTCGAAGTGGTTAGCATTTCCGTGTATTCTTACCCTCTTTGCACACCGTAGTCTCTCAGTTAATTAATTCCCTGTCATTAATTTCACCTGTCTTCTACTTCCTTATTGTTTCCTTACACCTGATTGTCATTTACCTCTCGTTACCTGTGTATAAAAACCCCTTTATTGGTCTAGTTCCTTGCCAGATTGTTAAGTGTTTCGACCATACATTCCAGCGGTTATATCGGATTGATTCCTGTTATGACCTATTTTGTCGTCGATTTCCGGCTGTAGTGTTATCCATCTGTCTTGTTTGAACCAGAGTTTATTGACCAATTTTGGCTTCTGGATTCTGTTTTTCTTTGTTTTGCCCGCAAGTTATCGACCCTTGGCTGTGACTTTCACTTTGTTTTGGATTATCCCTGCTATCTCTGTTTGCTGCTGTATTGACCCTCTGCTTCGACACTTAACTACAAACTGCCTATTCCCAGCTGATTCTATTTGCTGGCTATCGACCTCTGCCTGTATATTCTGCCAAGTTTTCAATAAATACTCTGAACATTACTTTGTGGTCTTGCTACTGGATCCTGTTGTTCTGATACCTGACCATCTCTATGTGCTGTGAGTTAAAGCTGCAGTAAGAGGATGGGTTTTTCTGGAAACGCTGTCTCCATCTTTTATTCACAGGGTCCAGACAGAAAGACCAGGGTCACCTGTTCCCAGTGGTGTGTCAATGAAGAGTGAACACTCAATGGATTATCCAATCAACCTCAGAGGAGGCTTCACAGATGATCCAAGGTTATTAAACAGGTTCAAATGCTCACAAAACACTTCAGTGGGGAAATGTTCTTTTTGGCACCAGAGGCTTAATTAGCTACAGTACCTCCAGTAGCCCCTAGAGCCTGCAAACTTCTGGGGTAATGTCAATCCCTGGTCCCCTGGCTGTGAGTTAGAGCTGCAGTAAGAGTATGAGTCTAACTGAAAGCCTCATCTTGTCAGGTTCTGGGTTTTTTGTTGTCTAGTTTTGTCGAAGTGGTTAGCATTTCCGTGTATTCTTACCCTCTTTGCACACCGTAGTCTCTCAGTTAATTAATTCCCTGTCATTAATTTCACCTGTCTTCTACTTCCTTATTGTTTCCTTACACCTGATTGTCATTTACCTCTCGTTACCTGTGTATAAAAACCCCTTTATTGGTCTAGTTCCTTGCCAGATTGTTAAGTGTTTCGACCATACATTCCAGCGGTTATATCGGATTGATTCCTGTTATGACCTATTTTGTCTTCGATTTCCGGCTGTAGTGTTATCCATCTGTCTCGTTTGAACCAGAGTTTAGTGACCAATTTTGGCTTCTGGATTCTGTTTTTCTTTGTTTTGCCCGCAAGTTATCGACCCTTTGCTGTGACTTTGACTTTGTTTTGGATTATCCCTGCTATCTCTGTTTGCTGCTGTATTGACCCTCTGCTTCGACACTTAACTACAAACTGCCTATTCCCAGCTGATTCTATTTGCTGGCTATCGACCTCTGCCTGTATATTCTGCCAAGTTTTCAATACATACTCTGAACATTACTTTGTGGTCTTGCTACTGGATCCTGTTGTTCTGATACCTGACCATCTCTATGTGCTGTGAGTTAAAGCTGCAGTAAGAGGATGGGTTTTTCTGGAAACGCTGTCTCCATCTTTTATTCACAGGGTCCAGACAGAAAGACCAGGGTCACCTGTTCCCAGTGGTGTGTCAATGAAGAGTGAACACTCAATGGATTATCCAATCAACCTCAGAGGAGGCTTCACAGATGATCCAAGGTTATTAAACAGGTTCAAATGCACACAAAACACATCAGTGGGGAAATGTTCTTTTTGGCACCGGAGGCTTAATTAGCTACAGTACCTCCAGTAGCCCCTAGAGCCTGCAAACTTCTGGGGTAATGTCAATCCCTGGTCCCCTGGCTGTGAGTTAGAGCTGCAGTAAGAGTATGAGTCTAACTGAAAGCCTCATCTTGTCAGGTTCTGGGTTTTTTGTTGTCTAGTTTTGTCGAAGTGGTTAGCATTTCCGTGTATTCTTACCCTCTTTGCACACCGTAGTCTCTCAGTTAATTAATTCCCTGTCATTAATTTCACCTGTCTTCTACTTCCTTATTGTTTCCTTACACCTGATTGTCATTTACCTCTCGTTACCTGTGTATAAAAACCCCTTTATTGGTCTAGTTCCTTGCCAGATTGTTAAGTGTTTCGACCATACATTCCAGCGGTTATATCGGATTGATTCCTGTTATGACCTATTTTGTCTTCGATTTCCGGCTGTAGTGTTATCCATTTGTCTTGTTTGAACCAGAGTTTATTGACCAATTTTGGCTTCTGGATTCTGTTTTTCTTTGTTTTGCCCGCAAGTTATCGACCCTTGGCTGTGACTTTCACTTTGTTTTGGATTATCCCTGCTATCTCTGTTTGCTGCTGTATTGACCCTCTGCTTCGACACTTAACTACAAACTGCCTATTCCCAGCTGATTCTATTTGCTGGCTATCGACCTCTGCCTGTATATTCTGCCAAGTTTTCAATAAATACTCTGAACATTACTTTGTGGTCTTGCTACTGGATCCTGTTGTTCTGATACCTGACCATCTCTATGTGCTGTGAGTTAAAGCTGCAGTAAGAGGATGGGTTTTTCTGGAAACGCTGTCTCCATCTTTTATTCACAGGGTCCAGACAGAAAGACCAGGGTCACCTGTTCCCAGTGGTGTGTCAATGAAGAGTGAACACTCAATGGATTATCCAATCAACCTCAGAGGAGGCTTCACAGATGATCCAAGGTTATTAAACAGATTAAAATGCACACAAAACACTTCAATGGGTGAAATAGCTTTTTGGCACTAGAGGCTTAATAAGCTACAATAACTTCTGGAGTAATGTCAACCCCTGGTCCCCTGGCTGTGAGTAAGAGTATGAGTTTAATTGGAAGTTCTGTTTTGATGTGCTGTCAGTTATAGCTGCATTAAGAGGATGATTTTAACTGGAAGCTCTGTCTCCATGTTTGTTCACAGTGACCATTTGGAAAGAGTAGGTTCACCTGTGCCCAGCTGTCTATCTCTGAAAAGTGATCATTCAATGAATACTGCACTTAATTTCAGAGGTGAGTTCACAGGTAATAAAAGATAATTAAACAGGTTCAATTTCAATTAATTAAACTGCACTGGCACATTTCAGATGTAGGTTGGTGTAGCATATTATAGTGAGCATGGTAGCTCATGTTTGCGTTGATTGGCACTCACATTCAAAACAGCAAATTATGAACCTCAATATCTCTCCCGTTTCGAAACCCAATCTCAATGCCATTTCACAGGTCTACTAAAATGGCAACGGGCTCCCGAACTACCGATTTTGGTATTGCTACATTGCGCCATTTCTGTATTATGGATACCCTTAAAAGCATTGCATAAAACATAAAGAAATTTTGGGGCAAAAATAACTTGACTTCAGTCCAGTTAATCCCAACAAAAGACTACTCATTATGTCCGTAGTTCAGAAGCATGCATGCTTTTTCCAATTTCATAACTGTACATTTTATTACATTACATTAAATTTCAACCCATAGACTCAACATGGAGAAACACAATGCTAACTTGACTAAGTTATGAACGGTATGTTAACATGAAACCATTATGTTCACATGAAACCGCTATATTCAGCAATGTTTTCGCGTGCAGGTTGTCGCTAAATGAAACGGACATGCTAACAGCAGCCAATCTCACTATCTGTACAAAGTGGAAAGCAAGCAATCAATTTATGAAAACATGTTGGAGACAGTGAAGCAAGGGTGTCCAGCTTGGTCAGCATATATAAACAGAAAACTTAGAGCTAAATCACCAGCTATTTTAGCTAGCTAGTTTATTAGGCTCATCATAATCACCAACAGAGTGAGTTCCTTAGGCTTGCTAGCTAGCCCTAGCTACACAGAAAAATTGCAGTGACAGTGTATTAATGCCGGCTACTTTACTAGCTCGCTCGCTAGCCCATAGCTAGGCTTTTAACAGTAGTTAAACCTTGCTAGCTAGCTGACTTGCTGATATGGAATATTTCATTACCCATGAGAGAACATGCAATCTCACCAGCAACAGAACATGCAAATACCGTGTTGATGGCATCTAGTTACGAGGAAATGCGTTTCAGACAGCAGAATTATTGTTGAAATATAAAAGAATGACGCTAACTAGCTTTTAACACTTTTTAACAGTCTCCAAATCAATCTCCTGTAAAATTGTTCAGAATCAATTGTATTGATACTGTGACACAGTGCAATACAGTACACAGAAAACACAACAATACAGGGGAATCAGTTGGAAATCACCAACACATCACAGTGCAGTGTGTGTATTCTTTATTAACTTCAAACATGCATTTACTGTAAACCGAAATAGCAATATTGGACAATTGTGCACCATTTTTCCTTTCATAATGTTTATATGATTGATGACACTGTGGATTGGCCCACATTAGGTTGCACTCTTCAACCAGACTCTGCAATTGTAAGACCATGGTTGATTACATAGTACACAATGGTGGCCCTCACTTTGTTGGAAACAACCATGTCCTTCTGTCCTCTTCCTCTGTTATGTGGTCTTCTCCTAACCATACCACCATGCATCTTTCTTCCTCTTCCCCTTCGTTTTGAATGAGCAGACACGTGCCCCTGTTCAATGTTTGCCTAAGCAGGTTCCTCCATGATCCGAAAATATAGTACTGTAATTGTGTTGCACCTGTGCCATAAAGTAATTTGACAGTAGTTTGTGACTGGGTGATCTCAGATGTGGGAAACTTCCCTTCATAAGATTCTGTTATGCAGGGGGGAACAGAGGAACCAATAGCAGACAGGGGTGCAGAAAAATGACAGGTTTTAATATCAAAATGGGCAGACAGAGCAGAGTCGAAAAACATGCCAGGGTCAAAACCAGGGGGTCCGTCCAAAAAGGCAGAGGTACAATAATCCAAAACACAAAGAAGAGTCCAAGGAAGCAGGCAGGGGTCAAAACCAGAAAACCAAAAAAAAAAAACATAACCAAGGGCAAGGGCAAGGGCAAGGGCAAGGACTCGGGAACAAGGGCAGGGGAATAGTGGGGCACGCAGACAAGGGAGTGACTGGGCTAGAAAACATTCAGACTCAGACATCACAGGGGAAGACGAGTGCAAAGACTAACAAATATAAACAGAACACCAGACATGAATATGAAAAATAATAAATTACAAGAATGATGATAAAAAACAATGACTAAACTAACACACAGAACACAGGAACATAACAGATTCACCTAACAAGCAATTTATTAATTTATCTGACATTGCACCTGTGGGGCGACATGGCTCAGGCAGTAAGAGCAGTTGTCTGGCAGTCGGAGGGTTGCCGGTTCGATCCCTGAGCAAGACACCTAACCCTCAAATGCTTCTGACAAGCTGGTCGGCGCCTTGCATGGCAGCCAATCGCCGTTGGTGTGTGAGTGTGTGTATGAATGGGTGAATGAGAAGCATCAACTGTACAGCGCTTTGGATAAAGGCGCTATATAAATGCCAACCATTTATATGTTAGGGAGTATCTACTTGAAATATTATGATGGTTGGATGGACTCTTTGTGTATGGCATATGATGACATACACAAAGAGTAGTTGCACAGATGTGTTTGAGAGTAAAACTATTCAACAGAAAACAACATAATCTATTCTGATCAGCAAGACTTACACAATTGACAATTGGACTTATCATTTGCATAAATGTGATTCACATTT
The DNA here is from genome assembly GCF_963514075.1 of Conger conger. Classification (NCBI taxonomy): domain Eukaryota; kingdom Metazoa; phylum Chordata; class Actinopteri; order Anguilliformes; family Congridae; genus Conger; species Conger conger. The sequence continues at coordinate 34,654,747 of NC_083775.1, forward strand.
GCAATTTGTAGAATGGCATGAGAAATAGTGTTCAGCTGTGAACAAGTGATGTTATGGTGTGGAGGTTTTCACATATTGTTTTGTCAATCAACAATTGGGCCAAAAACTGCAGCTCTAATTATTGTTGACAAGTGGGCTGAATGGTTTCTTTAATGTAAGACAACTGGTCTGTCATTAGGCTAAACAGCTCTGTGGCTGTAATAAATGTGTTGTAAGATTAACCACCTCAGCTACATTTATGATATCTTCCCTTTATTTCCGGGCAAGTTTTGTTATATCCATGTGATATCTAATCTAATCCCTTGATAATTTGTTTTGGATTATCCCTTACTAATTATTAATTTTTTCTTCATATCGTCTCTGTGATAGTTTATCAAAAGTGTCCTTATATTTCATGTTGGTATTGGTTGGTTCTGGTTGTCATTCATGATATTTTGTTCGCTGCTGCACTGTGCATCCGTATTATATGGGCGAAGTTTATTTTGAGTGACGTCATGGAATACTAGGAATAGAGGAAGGGTGCGTTCATAAATATGCTCTGAGAGCGTGGGAGCGCGCCTGGGTTGCTCTAGTCGTAGAGCACTCAGAGCGTCCCCGTTCGAAAATTCAGAGCACTGTGCTCTGGGAGCACTGGGCACTCTGACTGAAAAGACTGTTTATCTGAGCATCTGAACATTCCAATCTAAAAATGGCGGAGGATGTCGACGGATGCTGTTTGATTGGTACTCTAGCCAGTATTATTCAACACGCATCTACGTGTAACAAAACAGGTAATAATCATGTTTATACATGGGATGAATTAACGTTTATTCATTTTAAAAAGATGAAAAGGGCAACGTTCATTAACGAGTATCTACTGTCAACATTGTAGAAGTTTTTAAGAGTTAAATGTACGATTGTCAGTTGAAAAATGAATGCAGGTACGTCTTTTTTTCAAATAGGTAGTTTAATATAGTAGAGGAACTAGTGGTTCGGTTCCCCACGTACTGATTAACAAGAACTAACAACTGAGGGAGAATGTCAATACTTATACCCTGTCCCTTAATGGAAACAGTGGCCGAAATGGCCCTTGCCATAAATGAAAACACATTACAGGAAGTGGAGAGGGGGGTGATTAGATCTGGTGAGGAGGTAAAGTGATTAGATCTGGTTGGGGGTAAAACAATGTGTGGGGAAAGGGGCTGGAGGAGGGGGTAGAGCACTAACAGCACTAAAGTTAGCAACATAAAGCTAGTTAACACTAACGTTAGCTAATGTCAACGTTAACACGATTAACTGACCATTTGAAAATGTACTTATTTCAGAGCACTCTATGATTTTGAAACCAGAGCGCTCTGAAATCAGACCACATTTTCAGAGTGAATTTACGAACGCACGCTAAGTCTATGGGTGGCTAGTGCAGACCAGCCAACCCAAGCATTCAGGGTGAAATGGTGCATGAGCGCTTTACAGTTTGTGATGTATCTTAAAGCTCTATGATAAAGACTATCAATAGATTGTAGATATTGGGCAGATGTATTTAAGTATAGAACATCACCAAATTCAAGAATAGACATAAAGGTTGCAGCAACAAGTCTCTTTTGCATTAAAAGAGAAACAGGCCTTGTTCCTAAAATAAAAGCCCAGCTTACTCCTCAAGAATGGGAAAGATGCCCTTGAATGTAGCTCATATTGGCCAATTTCATTGTTTGAGAATTTCTTGAAAATTCTAAACTTTTAGCTACTCATTTTAGCTAGTCATTGCCTTCGTTTTAAACATTCGTTTTATCATATCAGGCCCCTCTCTAATGTTTATTTACACTCAGCAATTATTTAATCATTATTATTATCATTATTATTGTACCACAGTCCCATCAGACAGACTGTCCTGAGTTTGTATCCAGAGCTAAAGAGCACATTTTGAAATTACCATGGGACCTTTGAAGACATGGGACCAGAGTCCACAACATAAAGCAATGAAAATGGGTGCAATTAACCATTTCTCAGATTTAAGGGTTTTTTTTGTTCCACCGTCCTTATTGTACAAATGAAAGTGTGTATTGTCCATCCATCCATCATCACCCGCTTATCCGGAGTCGGGTCGCGGTGGCAGTAGGCAAAGCCGGGTATTCCAGGCGTCCCCAGCAACGCATTCTAGCTCCTCCTGGGGGATCCCGAGGCGTTCCCAGGCCAGGAGAGATATATAATCTCTCCAGCGGGCTCTGGGTCTCCCTCGGGGTCTCCGCCCAGTTGGACTAGCCCGGAAAACCTCCAAAGGGAGGCCCCCGGGAGGCATCCTGATCAGATGCCCGAACCACCTCAATTGGCTCCTTTCGACGCGAAGGAGCAGCGGCTCTACTCCGAGCTCCCTCCGGATGTCCGAGCTCCTCACCCTATCTCTAAGGCTGAGCCCGGCCACCCTACGGAGGAAGCTCATTTTGGCCGCTTGTATATGCGATCTCGTTCTTTCGGTCACTACCCAAAGCTCATGACCATAGGTGAGGGTTGGGACGTAGATCGACCAGTAAATCGATCTATGTCCGGTGCAACACCCGAATTACTGCTGACGCTGCACCGATCCACCTGTCGATCTCACGCTCCCTTCTACCCTCACTCGTGAACAAGACCCCGAGAGACTTGAACTCCTTCACTTGGGGCAAAGACTCGTTCCCAACCCGGAGGGAGCAATCCACCGTTTTCTGGCAGAGAACCATGGCCTCGGACTTGGAGGTGCTGACTCTCATCCCAGCCACTTCACACTCGGCTGCAAACCGCTCCAGTGCGTGCTGAAGGTCACGGTCCGATGAAGCCAGCAGAACCACATTGTCGAGGACCCGGCCCTAGGCCCGCCTGATGAGAGATTGACAGGAGGAGTCTGAAGTCGGGGGACTTAGATTTAGGGTTCTAGAGAGCAAGGCTAAAGGTCTGATTGAGGCCATGCGTAACATGAATGTATAATAACATTCTTGGTTGAGAAGTGTGGGCTTGCTCCTACAGGGGAGGAGCATAAGGCCTGGTTAAAGCAAAAAGATGAGGAAAACAATATGATGTGGAAATGATAATCTGATAATTTATTGGATAGATTCAAAGGACTGACTGTAGAGGAGTTGGGTGACGAATTACACTCGGCTATTAATTGGATGTCCTTTGTTGATTTCTTAAGGCACCACAAGAAAGTGCACCTGAAGAATGTATTGACATGGTGGAAACTCCCTCCTGGAGCGGTATATGACATCAAAGTGTGGAGAGACTATGACAGTGAGACAGATACCAGTGATGAAAAGGCTCATTAAAAAAGTTGCATAAGAGCTAGTGTGTTCCCACTTGGTATAATGAGGACATTTCTTATCAAAAACAGGTACACTTCTGTACAAGTTTCAGGATATATAAGGAGTGAGCTTTTAGACGTTAGAAAAGCCTCTTAGGATTTCGCTTAACAAGATATCTAAGGGCTGTTGAGGAGAGAGCAACGCAGGACAACTATAATCAAGCTGGAGTGGTGCGCTCCCTCTGGTTCTCCCTATGGAGAACGGAGTGGCGTGCGCGGTGCGGACTCGGCAAGAGTTGTGGTGGCGGGACTGATGGCGAAGAGGTGTTCATGCGCATCCCTCATCATACAGAAAAGCTGGTCTTCTTCTTCTTTCGTATATCGTCAGATGGCCAACTCAGTGTCATGCAGCCACGTCCTCGTCTCCGGTCCTAAGTCGAAAAGGCCAGCTTCTGAGGGTGGGCTGGTGAAAAGCTGGTGAAAGAGTTGAATTGCTTTTACGACATGCTTGGAGCCATGAACTGCACCTGGCGGCCAACAGACAGGACGCGGGGTCCCTCCACGCTACAGAACACCTTCCTGCTGGACCCACGCAAGAACCTGAAGCCTCCCCCCCCCTAACCTCAGTATCAGTGAGGAGAGGCACATGCTGCGGCTGCACTGCAAACCCCCCGATGTGTTCGAAGACATACCAGTGTACATCCCATACAACAGGCACTCGCGGTACAAAGTGTAGGTGAGGGCTGTCACCAAGGACATCTGCGGCATTGGAGCCAGTGACTGGAGCAAAGTCACTCAGAATCACAAGCAGAGATGCGATTCTGAGGTCACCAAACCGGACACTCTCCTCACCTCGGCTGCGCCTTGAGATCCTATCCATGAATACCACAAACAGGACCGGTGACAAGGGGCAACCTTGGCGGAGTCCAACACCCACAGGAAACATGCTTGACTTGCCGAGAATGCGGACAAAGCTCTCACTTTGGTTATACAGGGACCGGATGGCTCGTATCAATGGCCCCGGTACCCCATACTCCCGCTGTACACCCCACAGGGTTCCCCGGGGGACACGGTCGAAAGCCTTCTCCAAGTCCACAAAGCACATGTGGACTGGATGGGCAAACTCCCATGACCCCGCCAGCAACCCTGCCAAGGTAAAGAGCTGGTCCACTGTTCCACGACCAGGACAGAAGCCACATTGCTCCTCCTGAATCCGAGGTTCGACCGTCGGTCGGAGCCTCCTTTCCAGCACCCTAGAGTAAGCTTTCCCAGGGAGGCTGAGGAGTGTGATACCCCGATAATTGAAGCACACCCTCTTGAAAATGGGGACTACCACCCAGGTCTGCCACTCTACAGGTACTGTCCCCGACCTCCACGCGACACTGAAGAGGCGTGTCAGCCAAGACAGCCCAACAATGTCCAGAGCCTTCAGCATCTCAGGGCGAATCTCATCTACACCCGGCGACTTGCCTCTGAGGAGCATTTTGACTACCTCAGCAACTTCCACCAGGGATATAGGTGCAGATTCCCCCGAGTCTTCTGGCTCTGCCTCTTCCACAGAGGACATGTTGTTTGGGTTCAGGAGCTCCTCGAAGTGCTCTTTCCACCGCCCGACAATATCCCCAGTCCGGGTCAGCAGTTCTCCTCCCCTGCTGAAAACAGCCTGAGACAAGCCCTGCTTTCCCTTTCTGAATCGTTGGATGGTTTGCCAGAACTTCCTCGAGGCCAACCGAAAGTCCTTCTCCATAGCCTCCCCGAACTCCTCCCATACCCGGGTTTTTGCTTCGGCAATTGCCGAAGCCGCAGCCCTTCTGGCCACCTGGTACCTGTCTGCTGCTTCAGGGGACCCCCGGGCCAGCCAAGCCCGAAAGGCCTCCTTCTTCAGCTTGACGGCCTCCCTCACCGCTGGTGTCCACCAGCGGGTTCTTGGGTTGCCGCCCCGACAGACACCGATGACCTTCTGGCCACAGCTCCTGCTTGCCGCCTCTGCAATGGAGGCTTTGAACATGGCCCACTCGGACTCCATATCCCCAGCTTCCCCCGGGATGCGTGAGAAGTTCCTCCGGAGGTGGGAGTTCACCAAACCGGACACTCTCCTCACCTCGGCTGCGCCTTGAGATCCTATCCATGAATACCACAAACAGGACCGGTGACAAGGGGCAACCTTGGCGGAGTCCAACACCCACAGGAAACATGCTTGACTTTGTGCCGAGAATGCGGACAAAGCTCTCACTTTGGTTATACAGGGACCGGATGGCTCGTATCAACGGCCCTGGTACCCCATACTCCCGCTGTACACCCTGTACACCCTCACTACACGTTTGGGTTTACCGGGTCTGTCCGGCAGCCTCCCCGGCCACTTGATCCAACTCACCACCAGGTGGTGATCAGTTAACAGCTCTGCTCCTCTCCTCACCCGAGTGTCCAAGACATACGGCCGCAGGTCTGATGATACGACCACAAAGTTGATCATCGATCTTTGGCCTAAGGTGCTCTGGTACCAAGTACACTTGTGAGCTACCCTATGCTCGAGCATGGTGTTTGTGATCGACAATCCATGACCAGCACAGAAGTCCAATAACAAAACACCGCTTGGGTTCAGATCAGGCAGGCCATTCCTCCCAATCACCCCCCTCCAGGTTTCTCCGTCATTGCCCACGTGAGCGTTGAAGTTGCCCAGCAGAACTATGGAGTCTCCGGGTGGCACCCTTTCCAGGATGCCGCCCAGTGACTCCAAGAAGGCCGGATACTCTGAACTGCTTACTTCCCTCCACTGGCTGCCTGTCATGGCTCGCATAAAATTCAAAACATTGGTGCTAGCCTTCCAAGCAGTTAAGGGGTCTTCCCCAGCTTACCTACAAAAAATCATCAGACCCTATACCCCTGCCAGACCTCTTCGTTCAGCCTCCACAGGCCGCTTGGCACCTCCCCCTCTCCAAACCTCCACCTCACGCTCACGACTACTGTCTGTTCTGGCTCCACGGTGGTGGAACAAACTCCCCATTGAGGTCAGAACTGTACAATCTCTCCCCACCTTCAAGCGCAAACTGAAGACGCACCTCTTCAAGCAGCACCTCTTCCCATCCCTCCCTGCCTCCCTGTGATCCTTAATTGTTGTCTTTGTGATTTATGTAGTGTTTCGGTATTTTTAGTTGGCTAGGTAAGCAGTATTTGGATAGTTAAGTTTGGTCACTTTTGCTTTTGCACTTAGCCCTGATTATGGGTATGCACTTTGTTGTACGTCGCTCTGGATAAGAGCGTCTGCCAAATGCCAATAATGTAATGTAATGTAATGAACTTGGTGCATAAGCCCAAATGACAGTCAGAGCTTTCCCCCCAGCGACACGTAGTCGCAGAGAGGCGACCCTCTCGTTCCCCGGGTGGAACTCCAACACGGTGGCGCTCAGCCGGTGGCTTGTGAGTATCCCCACACCCGCCCCGCGCCTCTCACCTTGAGCAACTCCAGAAAAGAACAGAGTCCAGCCCCTCTCCAGGAGTTTGGTTCTGGAACCAGTACTGTGCGTGGAGGTGAGCCCAACTATATCTAGTTGGTACCGCTCCGCCTCCCGCACTAGCTCCGGTTCCTTCCCCACCAGAGAGGTGACGTTCCACTTCCCCAGAACCAGTCTGCGACGCCGAGGATCAGCACGCCCTGATCCCCGCCTTTGCCTACTGCCTGTTGGGCAAAGCGCCCGACTCCGATGCCGACCCCTGCAGGTGGTGAGCCCACAGGGCAGCGACCCCACGTGACCTGTTCGGGCTGTGCCCGGCTGGGCCCCATGGGATAAGGCCCGGCCACCAGACGCTCGGCGACAAGCTCCCCTCCCAGGTCTGGTTCCAGCAGGAGGCCCCGGTTTCCCTTTTCCGGGCAAAGTAACTGGGTCATCGTGTGGCCGTATCATGGAGTCTTTGAATCGCTCTTAATCTAGCCCCTCCCCCAGGACCAATTTGCCTTGGGAGACCCTACTGGGGGCTAACAATGCCCTCGACAACCTAGCTCCCAGGATCACCGAAACACACAAACCCCTCCACCACGTTAAGGTGGCGATTCCTCGGAGGGGTGTGTATTGTTTTTGCCAATTTGTTTAATTTATGATGGATTATAATTGAGAGGTGCGTACCACCATGTGAGTGAAGAAGTATGTAACGTTGTTGTGTAAAATACTGCAAATAAAATGCACTAAAACATGTATGACTATTTCTTCTTGAAATCTGCTGAATGGTTTAAGTTGTTTAAAAAGTAATTATTTTTCATATTTCCCCTTCAGATGAATCTTTAAAAAAAGCCCAGCAGGCACTGAAAACTCACCTGAAGAAGAGGGTTGAATACATCTTTGAAGGTTCAGCAAAGCAGGGCCACCAAACACTCCTCAATGAGATCTATACAGAGCTCTACATCACAGAGGGGGGACATGGGGGAGTCAATCATGAACATGAGGTCAGACAGATTGAGACCGCATCCAAGAGACAAGCTACACAGGAGACTGCAATCCTCTGCAACGACATCTTTAAGCCCTTACCTGGACAAGAGAAACCCAGAACTGTGCTTACAAAGGGCATCGCTGGCATTGGGAAAACAGTCTCTGTGCAGAAGTTTATTCTGGACTGGGCAGAAGGAAAAGCCAATCAGGAGATTGATTTTATTTTCAGTCTTCCTTTCCGAGATCTTAATTTGAAGAAGGAAAGAGCATTCAGTCTGATGCAACTTCTGCAGCACTACTTTCCAGAACTGGAAAAGATCAAAAGTTTTGAAGGTGATGAAGTCAAAGTTGTATTTATCTTTGATGGTCTGGATGAGTGTCGACTTCCTCTACATTTCCAAAGCAATGAGATCTGCTGTGATATAACAAAGTCATCATCAGTGGATGTGCTGCTGACTAACCTCATCAAGGGGAATCTGCTTCCCTCTGCTCTCCTCTGGATCACCTCCCGTCCTGCAGCAGCCAATCAGATCCCTCCTGAGTGTGTGCACCTGGTGACAGAGGTACGAGGGTTCAATGATCCACAGAAGGAGAAGTACTTCAGGAAGAGAATCAGAGATCAGAATCTGGCCAGCAGAATTATGTCACACATAAAGTCATCCAGGAGTCTCAACATCATGTGTCACATACCAATCTTCTGCTGGATTTCTGCTGCTGTTCTGGAGACAATGTTGGGTGAAACAGACAGTGGAGATCTGCCCAAAACTCTGACTGAAATGTACACACACTTTCTGCTCATTCAGACTGATCGGAAGAATCAGAAGTATCGTGGCTCAGATGCAGACCAAACCTCAGAGAAAATGCCGGACTCCAATGCAGAAATCATTCTGAAACTGGGAAAGCTGGCTTTTCAACAGCTGGAAAAAGGCAATCTGATATTCTATGAAAATGACCTGAGAGAGAGTGGCATTGAGGTCAGTGAAGCTTCAGTGTACTCTGGGCTGTGCACAGAGATCTTTAAAGAGGAAAAAGGATTAGGTCAGGAGACAGTCTACTGCTTTGTGCATCTGAGCATTCAGGAGTATCTGGCTGCCTTGTATGCGTTTCATTCATGTGTGAAAGGGAACATGAATGTACTCGGATCAGGAAAGAGAAGATACCAAGAAGAAGATGGTTATGATGATGATTCTGTTTTTCTTCATGTGGAGGAGGAAGAGGAGAAGGCTGGGGGTGACCGAGTGGTGCAGCTGTCCGAGTTACACAGGAGTGCAGTGGATCAGGCCTTAGAGAGTAAGAATGGACACCTGGACCTTTTCCTCCGATTCCTTCTTGGCCTCTCTTTGGACCCCATTCAGACTCTCCTGGGAAGACTACTGACACTGACTGGAAGCTGGTTTGATGGAGAAAGACACAAAAAAAAAAACATTTTTTCTTTTTTATACCATTTATTTGTTTCTTTTTTACAAAGGCTATGGACAAAGAGCATGTCACAAAGCATTGAGGAAACAGTCCAGTACATTAAGAAGAAGATCAGAGAGGAATCTTCATCAGAAAATACCATCAACCTTTTCCACTGCCTGAATGAACTTAAAAACAATTCCCTAGTGAGGGAAATCCAGAATTCCCAGAGATCAGGAAAACTTTCTGATAAAAAGCTAGAACCAGACCAATGTTCAGCTCTGGCCTTTGTGTTACTGATGTCTGAGGAGATCCTGGATGAGGTTGATTTGAAGACCTACAACACATCAGCAGCAGGTCGTCAGAGACTGGTACCAGTAATCAGAGACTGCAGGAAGGCCATGTGAGTATTATGTCATTAATAATGTTAATGATTGACAGCATTTTGTATTAAGAGTAAAGCACAATAAAACTGTGAAAATATGTTACAATTATTTAAGGGTTATGGAACGACAGCTAGCAGGGTGGTTAGACACAACACCCCCTAGCTGTACCAATATCCACGATATCTACCACAGTTTCGAGTTCCATAATGATTTTATACAATGGCTACCACATTTATCTTTCACAATTTCACAGAAAGAAAGAAAGACAAGACAAATTTTAAATGAATGTATTTTAATGGAACTATGTTTTATGCTAAATTTATTATTCTGCTGAAAAGTAGTTTATTGGTTGTTAAGCAACGGTATTGCTAACGTTAGATATCAACTAAATGGTAAGTGGTTGGCATTTATATAGCGCCTTTATCCAAAGCGCTGTACAATTGATGCTTCTCATTCACCCATTCATACACACACTCACACACCGACGGCGATTGGCTGCCATGTAAGGTGCCGACCAGCTCGTCAGGAGCATTTGGGGGTTAGGTGTCTTGCTCAGGGACACTTCGACACAGCCCAGGCGGGGGATCGAACCGGCAACCCTCCGACTGCCAGACGACTGCTCTTACTGCCTGAGCCATGTTAACTAATGTTAGCTAGCTAGCTTGCTAGTTTACATTCCACCTGACGACACTGACAAACAAGTAATTTGTCTTTGTTGTAGACGTTTATCTGGGCACTGTCAGATAACGTGCAGTTATTGAAATTACTCATAGTGTCGTTATGATTCATAATTTTCTTTGCCGGGGTTTGGTGGTCTTGCTGGTATTTCGATCCGAGGATGTTGCCTTTAGCTGTATTTTTTCCGTTCCTATCCTATTCCTTTCCAAATCTAAGAGAAGGTCAAAGGACACTTTAAAATCACCAATTTAGTTTTACTTTGGTACGCTACTATCGGCAAAATGATGACAATGTGAGGTTAATTTCGGTTACAAAGTAGATAAAGGTGATCTACAAATATTAAAAGAAGTAATATTAAAAGATGTGTGAGGATTCTATTTAGCCATGCGTGTATCGTGGATATTGGCACGGCTGGAATACAAACTGACCAATAGAGACAATGGACGGGACCTATCCATTGTATAATATGATTTCTGACTCAAGGTGTCACAACTACTCTCATTAATGTTTTGAACCCAGAACAAACGCAGCATCAAATACAGAAACCTAACTTTGCATATATTTTATTTCATTTGATTTACTACTTATTTTCAAAGACACCAATTGTCAAATAAATATTGAATTAACTGATATGCAGATTAATTTGATGGATCAAACCTTTGCCACAGCTGAAATAAGTCACAATGTTAAATTTTGTTTTGATAATTGGTTCATATATATTATAAAACTACAGTAGTTATAGAAGTTAAATATTATAATATCTTAAAATTGACCTACTGTATCCAGCCACAATTGCCCTTTTCACCTGTGGTGCCTCCCCTTAAATGGAAATCGCTCTTTGGCTTTTAAAAAATATAATCAGCCTGTCATAAAAACTGGTTTGCTGAATATTGCATCTTTTTTTTTCTTGAAATGGCATTTGCCTGACGCTCTTATCCAGAGTGACGTGCAGTTGATTAAGCAGGAGACAGTCCTCCCCTGGAGCAATGTTAAGGGCCATGCTCAAGGGCCCATCAGATGTGCTGATCTTATTGTGGCTACACCGGAGATCGAACCACCAACCGTGCGAGTCTCAGTCATGCACCTTAACCACTACGCTACAGGCCACCCACGCTGGTTCAATCCCTGAGGTAGCCACAATAAGATCCGCACAGCCAATGGGCCCTTATTTCCTCTCATGTTTGGAAGAAAATACAACGTTATGTTGTACAATGTCAACAGTCTCTAGAGTGTGCAGACAATGGTGCGAAAAACAAAAAACATCCAGTGAGCAGCAGTTCTGCAGGCAAAAACATGTTCTTAATGAGAGAAGTCAGACTGGTCAAAGCTAACAAGAAGGTGACAGTAATGCTAATAACCACACATTGCAACAGTGGTATGCAGAAGAGCATCTCTGAACACACAGCATGTTAAACCCTTTAAGTAGATAGGCTACAGCAGCAGAAGACCAATAAGTCAAAAAAATATCTAAGTTGCCACATCATGTCATCATGGTGCCACAACATTAATGAGCTGATTTTGTTGTAAAGAACCTCATAGCTAGTAATCCTCTTGATTGGCCCTTGGTTTTTCTCAGCTCACTGGCTCATACTAATTTAAATAGAGATGTTCCGATACCATTTTTTCCTTCCCGATACCGATTCCGTTACCTGAACTTACGTATCGGCCGATACTGAGTACCGATCCAATACCTGTGTGTGAAAAAATTAATGAATAATAATTTTAAAAAGATGGCCTAATTGAAGTGTAACCTCACAGTTGCAGAAATCTGTAGTTAAATCCCTATAGTACGTCCAGGCATGCTGTTAAGAACTTTGTTACAGACAGGGTTGAGCACTCAAAATTTTGTGGTCACGCAATATTTGCCTGATATCATATGATACCACCAGGTCTATTTTACCATTGGCGACTGGTCTAATGATTGTTTTTTATGCCAATACCAGTCTCTGTACAATTAGATTTCATTGTAAGGGTAAACTTTGGCAATCCATTTTGAATGGCGCGGGAAAATTGTGGAGGTGAGATTAACGTGGTCCATTTTTCGCTGAAAGCAAGGAATTTTGGCTTTTCAAATAGCCTAATGATAATGTATTGCTTTATTTATTTTCATGTAGATAAATTTAGGAAACCGATGTTCAATTTGCCCGTAGTTTGAATTTGCGTGTCAATGAATAAACACGGATGAAGAAATATCATACAATAAACCATAAGTAAACCAACAGCTACAGATTTAAATGACTCAGGAATTATTTGATAACTAATGTAGCATTGAATTCCCTGCAGTGTTTGCATTCTTAACTCTCTCAGATGGCCGCAGATTGCTACTGTATCTTGTTGATTGCTAGTTTAGAAAGGAAGGGTATTACAGTGTATTCTAATAGCCATACGTCAACCAACAGGTACAGAAATTCTTTGATAACTATAATACTGTAGCATTCAGCCCCTGTGGGGCTGCTTTTTAAACCCCCTGAAATGGCCAGATTGCTTCCTAGAGCTACTGTGACTGTCCATTGTTGAGAATATAAATTGAAATAATATGGTGGTGAACAAGCATTTATTTTAAACAGAGCTTACCACTTAAGCTTCAGGAAAAACTGTTTTTTTGAATGTTAAACTCAACTTTGCCTTGGTGAACTCATCATGCTCTTTCACGTGATGCGCCTTCAAATGCTTTATAAGATTGCTGGTGTTGAAATTGGCAACACTGTGCCACCCCTCGAAACTAAAGCCTTACATACTGTGCACATCGCCGTTTTACGGGTGGGATTTTCCATTGTCAAATATTGCTAAATTGCTGACATTTTGCTAGCTGTGACTAATGTTGCACTCTTCTAGCACTGCGCATGTTTTTGTTTGTCTGAGTAGCGTAAATGAGCTATCATCACATGATAAATTACGTGATATTGGATTGGTTCATAGACTCGCATACTCGCCGATACCTGATCCAGCATTTTGGGCTCTATCCAAGGCATTTCCGATACTAGTATTGAATCGGAACAACTCTAAATTTATATATGAGAAAGTTTTATGACAGAACGTAGAGTGATCCAAACAAACTCGTAGATAATCAATTTTTTCAAATCCACCTTGCTCTTCTTTATGTTTTATGTTTCCTTTGTGTTTCTTCTCCCTGATGGGTAATAATTTTTGTCAAACAAAATAATAACTTGTCTCGGCTCGATTTATATAATATTATACCAAATATTACTACTGTAATATACAAATTCCTCTTTGCAGACTTGCAAGCTGTGAACTCACAGAGACGTCCCGTGATATTGTGGTCTCAGCTCTCCAGTCATCAAACTCACCCCTGAGAGATCTGGACCTCAGCTACAATAACCTGGGAGATTCAGGAGTGAAGTTGGTCTGTGGTGGACTGATGAGTCCAAACTGTAATCTACAGAGACTGGGGTGAGTATTATTGGGGGCTTCAGAGTTTAAGTTGGAATGTGTTCAGCCTGTTGAAAAGAGCTTCGTTGAATTGGCTTCTCTGCACTGGTTTGCCTGTTGCTTTTAGTGTTATGTTCCTGTAATCTTACTATTAATGACTAACATAGATATTATCCAGTACTAATTATATTAACGCACTGTTTGTCTAACTAATTAACTAACAGTCACTAGTTTTGGGTAATTTTGATTTAAGCACGTAACTAATTTACTAATGTCATCTCCAGTTTCGATTCTGCTCTGTAACTCTCTATTCTCTCACTGATTACTTGCTTTGATTCAGCCTCCCGCTATCACTACGTCTCCTAACTGTATACAATTGTCCACTCCTTTATCCGGAGCCGTCTGTATTACGTGTTGGTCTATGTGGACCCAGCTCACGTTTTCGTTTTTCCCTTGTTTTTGTTAGATTACCCTATCATGTTCCTCCCCTGTTGTTTGTTTGTTTAAGCCCTCCTTAGATTACTTGTCTCTGTTAGATTCCTTGTCAGAACGTTGATCATCATTCCAGTGCCGATTTTATGTAAACCTGTATTGATTGAGATTCCTGAGACGCACCTTTGCCTGATTTCAAGTTTGCCTTTGCCCTTTTGTTTTGTCGCCTCTCTGAGTTTTGAGACCTTTGCTTTGTGTTTTTCGACCTCCCGCTTGCCTTATCCCTTTGTAATTTTGCACTTCTGCCTTTTGGATTTTTGACTCTGGATTGTTTACTTACCATCCTTTTCGCTACTCGATTTGGCACTGTGTGTATTGGAATAAATGGTCTGCTTGGGTCTCTGAACGGACGTCATATTTAGAATCACTTAAAAGATTTATTAATTTGCTACAAGGCCTTACATGATTTGGTGCCCAATTATATGAGTGATCATTTAACTCCCTACAGTCCTCAGATGTCTCCCTGATCTGCTAGCCTTGGACTTTTGTCCAGATTAAAACCTCATTTCATCGCACCCATTAATATGAATTTCCGAAATTTAATTTTTTTTGAAAAAGCTTTTTAAAAAATTCACAGGCCACAAATTTTGTCCAATCTTCACCAAATTTAGCACAGATGATGTTCAGACCAAGTAGTTATCAGATGGATTTTTGATTTTAGAAATCCTTTGTTCAGTACAGCCAATCGAAAACAAACCAAATTGTTGAGGAAAGGACCACTGTGATAAGGCACTCTGTATTACATGCAGGATGGGGAGAATTCACAATACATCAATACGGTGCTTTCTCTGAAACAAGGCTGGAAGCTCTCTGATATACACTCAGTGACCACATTATTAGGTCGACCTGAACACCTGCTTGTTAATGCAAATATCTAACCAGCCAATCTTGTGGCAGCAGCTCAATGCATAAAAATGTGCATACATGGCCAAGAGGTTCTTTGAACCAGAATCAGAATGGAGGAGAAATATTAAGTGACTTTGACCGTGGAATAATTCTTGGTGGCACATAGGGTGGTTTGAATATCTCAGAAATGGCTGATTTTCACACACAACAGTCTAAAAAATATACAGAGAATGGTGAAAAAACAGTGAGCAATGGTTCTGTGGGAAAAATGACTTGTAAATGAGAGACGTCAGAGGAGAACTGGTTCAAGCTGACAGGCAGGTGTCAGTAACCACACGTTACAATAGTGGAATGCAGAAGAGCTCCTCTCTGAACACACAACACGTAAAAACTCGACGTGGACAGGCTGCAGCATCATAAGACCAATAAGTCTGAAAAATAAGTCTAATAAATACCAATAAAGTGGTCACTGAGTGTATATCTCATTATACTGTAAAGGTTATAGTGTTGTAGGGGTCCTCACACGGGACTCCAAATTATGTAGGGTCCTCGCACAGGGCTCCAAATTATGTAGGGTCCTCGCACGGGGCTCCAAATTATGTAGGGTCCTCGCACGGGGCTCCAAATCATGTAGGGTCCTCGCACGGGCCGCCAAATAACGTAGAGATTTTACTCTCTACGAAACCAGGGCGCCAGTTAATGTTATGTAGCAGTATAACTGCGAAAAGTAATCAGTCTCATAAAATTACTGTTATCAGAAATATCTAACCACAAATTTTGTATTTTAATTAATAAACTAACCAATATTAATGATTAAACATACCGATAACCTGAAGGTTGGAAGTTCTTCGAAAGACTGCTTTAACTCGGCTCTCATGTCTATGTGATTCCAAAATGGACACCGGGGTTTAATAAAATATATTTATTAAACAACGTACAAACACAGAACAGATAAACTAACGGGAATTAGTAGGGGAAGTTAGGGGGTGTGTGTGTGCGTGTGTGGGCGCGCACAAGCGCGCGTGTCGCTTGAACAAAGGAAAGGTAAAAGTGGGAGTAGCTAGCTTGGGTAAGCTAGAGTTCTGGGTGTTTTGATGAGTATCAGTGTTAGCTGTGAGAAGAGCGACTACTTGTGTAGTTCACTCTATATATGCGCGAAAGACGACAAATAAATTCACGTACATACACGGCTAACAGAATACATTCAAATGATAAGACAAAGCAAATATAGAAACACAGATTCAAAATAACAGTTAAGACTAAACTAACACTGGCTATGCCTGCAAATGCTTGTTTAGTCTTACTGAGTCCATACGCATTGCTGGATCCAAAAGACGTGCTGTCCTTATAGGAGCCGCGATGATGCTGTGAATGCGTGTCCTGGAGAGGCGCGTTGTTGTCTGGTCCGCTCGGTTGCTGGAAGGATGTTCGTTGGTCCCTTGTTTGTTGCTATTGTTCTTTGGTGAGCTTTGCAGGGGTAAACTGGTGTAGCGTTCCGCGTACACCAGTTTCCACTCGCTATAGGCCGCGAAGTTACCGCGAAGTAACTAGGTGTGTCCGTAGGCCTGGTAGTGCGCTGTGCAGCATTCCGCCTCAGTCCGAGTCTCGGAGCAGATGAGCTGAAGCGAATGGCCAAAAAGGGTGCGTCGAAGATGTGGGCGAAGAGAGTGAAGAGAAGAGAAAAGAGCAGAAGAGCGATCCCAAGAACGTGTCTTGCTCTTATACGAGAAAGTTTATTGCTCCCGCCATTACGAGATTGGCTGAACCAAGCTAGACGTCATGCGGGGTGGATGTCGCGGAATTGTCCTGTGGCAATGTGGAAGTTGTAGTTCCTACAGTGTAGTAACTCTTTTTTTACAGACTGACCAGCTGTAACATCACAGAGAAGTCCTGTGATATTGTTGCCTCAGCTCTCCGGTCAGCAAACTCATCTTTGAGAGATCTGGACCTCAGCTACAATAACCTGGGAGATTCAGGAGTGAAGTTGCTCTGTGGTGGATTGATGAGTCCAAACTGTAAACTTCAGAGACTTGGGTGAGTAGTGCTGTGTACTGTGTGAACTAAACAGAATGAGTGATTATGGCTCTATGCAGTTAGTGAAATGTTAAAAAGCCTGTTCTTTCTGATCCTCTTTCAACCACCATTCTTTCTTTGTCCACATTTGTCTCATCCCACTCTTCTGACTTATAATTGTTTTGGAAAATATAATAATTTGGTCAAGTTTTTTTTGTGTGAATATTTATCAAGGCTGTCAATATTTCTGGAGCCCATTGCATAAAAAGTTAAATGTATTATTTGTGTTTTCTAAATAACCGTTGCTTATACTCTGTGATTTAATGCAGTTAAATGCATATGGCTGAGTAATTGGAATCAATTGGCAGCATTAAATCCTCTGGTCATTTTATTTTTTATACCTTATCAGAGTACAAACTTAAATTTGAAGAGGGAGACAAGACTACTGATTAAAACATTTAAAAGTATCTCCAAGTTATTTAGTTAGTTAGGGATACCCTTTTCTACACTTGTAGAAAGAATAAAATAAAAGTAAAAGTAATAATGTGATATGCTCTCCAGTATAACTACATTTTAAATTAATTTATTTGTCTAGATTCTCTTTTGAAAAGGCTTGTTAGTCATTGATTAGGCCTAATTTATCTTGAGAAACCCAATTTAAAATGACCTTTTTAAAATAGAAAACATAGCTTTCAAATAAATGTGACTGAAATTACAGTGGCAATCTGACAAAATGACAATCATGGTCTTAAATGAGGCAGTTTTGGTCTTGACTACAACACGATTAGGTTGGCTAGCTTGCTAACTTAGCACCATTGGTAAATGCTAAATTTTCAGCAGCAGTAATGACTGCCAATATGAGGGGAATGTTGTTTGATGAAAAAGAACTGATAAAAGCTAAGTTAATACTTTCAGATAATTGTGTTTTACAGGTCAGTAACTATCAACATATTTTAAAATAATTAATTGAGGTAACAGTAAACAACTCAGAGTGAGCTGCCAATTGCCATGTTATCAACCAGCTCCACTAACAGCCAGATTTAAAAGTGTCATCATGATTACCATCGCATTACTTTGGCAAGTTAAATAGGAAGAGTATAATTTTGTATTGAATGCAGTCATTTCAGCTTCGTGTATGATATCATGATACATTAGGTGTCATAAAATGTATGCCAAAAATAGTAACAGACTTTTATTCAGTTATACTTTATTTGGCAACTGGATATGGTTGCAAGATTAGAAAGACAAAGGACAATAATTATCATGATAATAACAGTATTTTATTTAGCTAATGGGATTTTTAAAATGTAGACTGAAAAACATGTTAGATGAGGCAAAGTGCACCACAGAGATCTAGTCGGCTCCAAAATTTGAGTTGAATTGCCTTCAAATGTTTAAATAATTTTTGTTGGCCAATAGGGCTAATTAGACTTAGTCCTAGACTTTTGTGGATTAGGCAGAATACTTGATGCTTGTACAAATACATGCATGTGTGACCCTCGGTTACACTGAAAATGGCAAAAGACCAGATTATGCCACCTAAAGCCTTGCACCTTAAGACTTGCAGTTCACACTTCAGATTTAACGACTGTTAACGCATACAATGTTTAGTTAGACTACCCAAGTTAACATGCCTTACACAAGCGCCAGCTCACCCACCTCGCCAGAATTCCCATCTATTCCCCGCAAATGGATTCCAGAATGAACAACGAGCAAACCTTCCACGAGCTGCCTCTTCCTGGTTTTATCCTCGTTGCTATTAGCATGATTACGAGATCAAAGCCAGCTGTGCAATGAATGAGCTTGCGCTCCTGGTAGCTACTGTGGCAAAATGTAAACAACTACTCGGGAAATAACCCGGAAGTACTATTCACAATGACCCACTGGTTACATATGTATCAACTGCCAAGGTACACAGTGTCACATGTCGCAATCAGCAGTGAATTTTAACTATGTGTGTGTGTGTGTGTGTGCGTGTGCGTGTGCGTGTGCGTGTGTGTGTGGTCTCTCCACAGCCTGGGTTGGTGTTTTCTCACAGAGAGCTGCTGTGATGTTCTGGCCTCCATCCTGCGTTCTCCTCACTCAGAGCTGAGAGATTTGGAGCTCAGAGACAACAAGCTGAAGGATTCAGGAGTGGGAGTGCTCTCTGCTGGACTGGAGGACCCACACTGCAAACTGCAAAGACTGGGGTGAGAAAAAACATAAACCTAAATATAAAACATAAATCAAAAAGGGCCTGAATATGACTAGAAACATTACTATTAGAGTTGTATTTAATGTTCACTCCACTAGGGCTGTCCCAATTGTAGTATGATCGCTCGATTGCTATTATTTCAGCCAACCAAGATCAATTTGCACAGCTCTGGGCTACTTCAGTTCAAACATAGCCAAGTTATTCCTACTAATACTCAGGTTTATGCATTACTAACATAAAAGCGGTGACACCACGGAGGTAAGCTACAATGTAACTAACAATTAGTCCTAAATGGCCTAGTTACACTATACCCAGCAGGTGTTATCACACAGTCACTCACTAACAGTAAAACATAACTTCTTCTGCGAACAGCATCATTTTTCAGTAACACCATGACATTTTTAAACTAGAGATGAAACCTGTACTAATCATGTGGCAGCAACTAAACGCATACAACCATGCAGACCTGATCAAGAGGTTCAGCTGTTTTTCAGACAAAATGTCAGAATGGAGAAAATATGTAAGTGATTTTGACTGAGGAAGTATTGTTGGTGCCAGACAGCGTTGTTTGATTATTTCTGAAACTGCTGATCTCCTGGGATTTCCCCCCACAACAGTCTCTAGAGTTTGCAGATAATGGTGCAAAAAACAAAAAACATCCAGTGAGCAGCAATTCTGCAGGCAAAAACATGTTGTTAATGAGAGAAGTCAGCGGAGAAGGATCAGACTGGTCAAAGCTGACAAGAAGGTGACAGTAACGCAAATAACCACACATTACAGCAGTGGTATGCAGAAGAGCATCTCTGAACACACAACACGTCAAAACCTTTAGTAGATAGGCTACAGCAGCAGAAGACCAATAAGTCTAATAAATATTTAACAAAGTGCTCACTAAGTGTATTAGTACAGTAATCATGGTGCCACAATAATAATTAGCTGATTTTGTTGGTAAAGAACCTCATATGAGAGGTCTCCTTTTGACCTCTCATTTGGCCCTTGGTATTTCTCAGCTCAGTGGCTCATGCTAATTTATATATGAGAAAGTTTTATGACAGAACGCAGAGTGATCCAAACAAACTCATAGATAATCAATTTTTTCAAATCCACCATGCTCTTCTTTATGTTGACAAACCTTTGTGTTTCTTCTCCCTGATGGGTAATAATTTCTGTCTCGATTTATATAATATTATACCAAATATTACAACTGTGATATACTAATTCCTCTTTGCAGACTTGCAAGCTGTGAAGTCACAGAGAAGTCCCGTGATATTGTGGTCTCAGCTCTCCAGTCATCAAACTCACCCCTCAGAGATCTGGACCTCAGCTACAATAACCTGGGAGATTCAGGAGTGAAGTTGCTCTGTGCTGGACTGATGAATCCAAACTGTAATCTACAGAGACTTGGGTGAGCATTGTTGGGGGCTTTAGAGCTTAAGTTGGAACGTGTTCAACCTCTGTTGAAAATAGCTTTGTTGAATTGGCTTCTCTGCACTGTTTTGCCTGTTGCTTTTAGAATCACTTAAAAGATTTATAAATTTGCTGCAAGACCTTACATGGTTTGGTGCTCAATGATATGAGTGATCATTTAACTCCCTACAGCCCTGAGGCCCTGAGTCCCTGATATGCTAGCCTTGGACTTTTGGCTGTTCCAGTCTAGATTAAAACCTCATTTCATCGCACCCATTACTGTCAATTTCTGCCATATTGGACTTTCGGAAAAAGCTTCCAAAAATATTCACAGGCCACAAATGTTGTCCAACTTTCACCAAATCTGTCAGAGATGATGTTCAGGCCAAGCCTCACAGAAGTTATGAGATGGATTTTGGATTTTCAGAAGCATTTGTCCATCACAGCCAATCGAAATCGGCCGCAAAATCACCAAACAGGAAGTGAGGTCATATTTAAGCAATGCTTTGATGTATCAACACTAAACTTGGTACATGGACTCAGTACCCCTTCCTGAGGACGTGCAAAAACCACTGGTGGGCTCTGCAATAAGCAAAAATGTAACTTATTTACTTATGTAAATTATAATACCATGAGAGGTCCCAAGGTAGAGACATGGCAACTTTTCATGTCAACCTAATTGATGTGGCAGCCATAATGGATTTTATGGAAAGGTGTAAATGCAACATTTTCACTTGACAAAAAGTTTACCCAATTTGGCACAGATGATCTTCGGACCAAGTCTCACAAAAGTTATGAGATGGATTTTTGATTTGCAAAACCATTTGTTCAGTACAGCCAATCAAAAACAAACCAAATTGTTGAGGAAAGGACCACTGTGACAAGGCACTTTAGGGCTGTCCCAATTGTAGTATGATTGCTTGATCGCAATTATTTCAGCCAACCAAGATCAATTTGCACAGCTCTGGGCTACTTCAGTTCAAACATAGCCAATTTATAACTTAAATTCCTACTAATACTCAGATTTATGCATTACTAATCAAGTAGAGGTTTCACTTATGGATATGACATTTCAGTAGTGATTTAGCCAGCTATGATGCCAAATGGAAGTCAGTAACTGCGAGGAGATAATGTTTTGTTCTTTAATTATCCACTTTCCACTTCTTAGTGAGCTAAAGACTTTACACTCAAAACAGTTAGGATATAACCGGTTAGGTTACACTCAGTGACCACTTTATTAGGTAGACCTGTACACCAGCTCGCTAATGCCAATATTTAATCATGTGGCAGCAACTACATGCATACAATCATGCAGACATGGTTAAGAGGTTCAGCTGTTTTTCAGACAAAATTTCAGAATGGGGAAGAAATGTAAGTGATTTTGACCATGGAATGATTGTTGATGCCAGACAGGGTGGTTTCATTATCTCAGAAACTGCTGATCTCCTGGGATTTTCCGCCACAAAAATCTCTAGAGTTTGCAGACAATGGTGCAAAAAAACAAAAAAACATCCAGTGAGCAGCAGTTGTTAATGTTGTTAATGATAGAAGTCAGAGGAGAAGAGTCAGACTGGTCAAAGCTGACAAGAAGGTGACAGTAATGCAAAAAACCACACATTGCAACAGTGGTATGCAGAAGAGCATCTCTGAACACACAGCACGTTAAACCCGATCGGCTACAGCAGCAGAAGACCAATAAGTCAAATAAATATCAAATGAAGTGCTCACTGAGTGTAACAGTACAGTAATCATGGTGCCACAACATTAATTAGCTGCTTTTGTTGTAAAGAACCTCATAGCTAGTAATCCTCTTGTTTGGACCTCTCATTGTCCCTTGGTATTTCTCAGCTCACTGGCTCATGCTGATTTAAATATGAGAAAGTTATATGACTGAACACAGTGATCCAAACAAACTCGTAGATAATCCATTTTTTTCAAATCCACCTTGCTCTTCCTTCTGTTGACAACCTTTGTGTTTCTTCTCCCTGATGGGTAATAATATTTGTCAAACCAAAGAATGACTTCTCTCGGCTCGATTTATATAATATGATACCAAATATTACTACTGTAATATAATAATTCCTTTTTGCAGACTAGACAGCTGTGAACTCACAGAGAAGTCCAGTGATATTGTGGTCTCAGCTCTCCAGTCATCAACATCACCCATGAGAGATCTGGACCTCAGCTACAATAACCTGGGAGATGCAGGAGTGAAGTTGCTCTGTGCTGGTCTGATGAGTCCAAACTGTAATCTACAGAGACTGGGGTGAGCATTGTTGGGGGCTTCAGAGTTTAAGTTGGAATGTGTTCAGCCTCTGTTGAAAATAGCTTTGTTGAATTTGCTTCTCTGCACTGGTTTGCCTGTTGCTTTTAGTGTTATGTTCTTGTAATCTTACTATTAACGACTAACATAGATATTGTATGGTACTAACTGTCTGTCTAATTAACTAACAGTCACTAGTTTTGGGTCATTTTGATTTAAGCACGTAACTAACGTCATCTCCAGTTTCGATTCTGCTCTGTCCAACTGACTGGGGTGAGTATTGTTGGGGGCTTTAGAGCTTAAATTGGAATGTTCAGCCTCTGTTGAAAATAGCTTTGTTGAATTGGCTTCTCTGGACGTGCAAAAACTGTGAGTCATTTCACCACTGGTGGGCTCTGCAATAAGCAAGAATGTGTTTTGGCTAATAACTGGTGATCTGTTTGCTTTAAAAAAAAAAAAAGGTAATACCGTGAGAGGTCCCAAGGTAGAGACATGGCAACTTTTCATTTTCATTTTTTGGAAAGGTGTAAATGTACTATTTTCACAGTACAAAAAGTTTACCCAATTTGGCACAGATGATCTTCGGACCAAGTCTCACAAAAGTTATGAGATGGATTTTTGATTTGCAAAATTGTTTGTTCAGTACAGCCAATCTAAAATAAACAAAATTGTTGAGGAAAGGACCACTGTGATACATGCAGGATGGGGAGAATTCACATTACATCAATGCGGTGCTTTCTCTGAAACAAGGCTGCAAGCTCTCTGATATACACTCAGTGACCACATTATTATGTCGACCTGAACACCTGCTTGTTAATGCAAATATCTAATCAGCCAATCTTGTGGCAGCAGCTCAATGCATAAAAGTTTGAACCAGAATCAGAATGGAGAAGAAATGTTAAGTGACTTTGACCGTGGAATAATTCTTGGTGGCAGATAGGGTGGTTTGAATATCTCAGAAATGGCTGATTTCCTTGGATTTTCACACACAACAGTCTCAGAAATATACAGAGAATGGTGCAAAAACAGTGAGCAGTGGTTCTGTGGGAAAAATGCCTCGTTAATGAGAGACGTCAGAGGAGAACTGGTTCAAGCTGACAGGCAGGTGTCAGTAACCACACGTTACAACTGTGGAATGTAGAAGAGCTCCTCTCTCAACACGTCAAAACTCAACTTGGACAGGCTGCAGCATCATAAGACCAATAAGTCTAAAAAAATAGTCTAATAAATACAAATAAAGTGGTCACTGAGTGTATATCTCATTGTACTGTAAAAGCTATAGTATATTAACTCTTCTTTACAGACTGACCAGCTGTGACATCACAGAGAAGTCCTGTGATATTGTTGCCTCAGCTCTCCAGTCAGCAAACTCACCCCTGAGAGATCTGGACCTCAGCTATAATAACCTGGGAGATTCAGGAGTGAAGTTGCTCTGTGGTGGACTGATGAGTCCAAACTGTAAATTACAGAGACTTGGGTGAGTAGTGCTGTGTACTGTGTGAACTAAACAGAATGAGTGATTACAGCTCTATGCAGTTAGTGAAATGTTAAAAAGCCCCTTCTCTCTGTTCCTCTTTCAACCACCTTTCTTTCTTTGTCCACATTTGTCGCATCCCTCTCTTCTGACCAATTTATTTGGAAAATATCAGACTTTGGTCAAGTTGTTTTTGTGAATATTTATCAAGGCTGTCAATATTTCTGGAGCCCACTGCATAAAAAGTAAAATGTGTTATTTGTGTTTTCTAAATAACCGTTGCTTATACTGTGATTTAATGCAGTTAAATGCATATGACTGAGTAATTGGAATCAATCAAGGCAGCATTAACAGACCACTGATTTAAATCCTCTGGTCATTTTATTTTTTTATCAGAGTGTAAACTTAAACTTGAAGAGGGAGACAAGACTACTGATTAAAATATTTCAAAGTATCTTCAAGTTATTTAGTTAGTTAGGGATACCCTTTTCTACACTTGTAGAAAGAATAAAATAAAAGTAAAAGTAATAATGATGTGATGATATGTTCTCCAGTATAACTACATTTTAAATTAATTTCTTTGTCTGGATTCTCTTTTGAAAATACATTTTAGTCATTAATTAGGCCTAATGTATCTTGAGAAACCCAATTTAAAATGAGCCTTTTCATATAAACAACATAACTTGTTACTTTGGCAAGTTAAATTCAGGAAGAGTGCAATTTTGTATTGAATATGTCATTTCACCTTTGTGTATGTATATAAAACTTATGCCAAAAATAGTAACAGAGTTTTATTCAGTTATGCTTTATTTATTTTGGCAACTGAATATGGTTGCAAGATTAGGAAGACAAAGGAAAATAATTATGATAATAACAGTATTTTATTTAGCTAATGGCTTTTACTTTAAGCATTTTTAAAATGTAGACTGAAAAACATTACATTACATTACATTATTGGCATTTGGCAGACGCTCTTATCCAGAGCGACGTACAGTTGATTAGACTAAGCAGGAGACAATCCTCCCCTGGAGCAATGCAGGGTTAAGGGCCTTGCTCAAGGGCCCAACAGCTGTGCGGATGTTATTGTGGCTACACTGGGATTAGAACCACCGACCTTGTGTCTCCCAGTCTCCCAGTCATTTACCTTAACCACTACGCTACAGGCTGCCCTATGCCCTATAGGCTGCCCTAACATGTTAGTGCACGACAGTGATCTCAGAGATCTAGTCGGCTACAAAACTTGAGTTGAATTGTCTTCAAATGATTTTTCTTGGGAAATAAAGCCAATTAGATTTAGGCTTACACTTTTAACGATTAGTCAGAATACTTGATGCTTGTACAAATACATGTATGTATCAACTGTCAAAGTACACAGTGTCACATGTCACAATCAGCAGTGAATTTGAACTATTTGTGTGTGTGTGTGTGTGTGTGTGCGTGTGTGTGGTCTCTCCACAGCCTGGGTTGCTGTAATCTCACAGAGAGCTGCTGTGATGTTCTGGCCTCCGTCCTGCATTCTCCTCACTCAGAGCTAAGAGATTTGGAGCTGAGAGACAACGAGCTGAAGGATTCAGGAGTGAGAGCGCTCTCTGCTGGACTGGAGGACCCACACTGTAAACTGCAAAGACTGGGGTGAGAAAAAACATAAACCTAAATATAAAACTTAAATCAAAAAGGGCCTGAATATGACTAGAAACATTACTATTAGAGTTCTATTTAATGTTCACTCCACTAGGGCTGTCCCAATTGTAGTATGATCGCTCGATTGCAATTATTTCACCCAGCAGAGATCAATTTGCATAATAATTTTATTTCACAGACAGTTCCAAGTACGAATACTCTTAATATTCTGTATTAAGAGTATTAGAATATAACAAACATTTAATGGACAGAGCTCTTTAAAATTCGACCTGTTCCTACCAAGTTTTATAAAAATGTTTTTAAGAGTGTCTCCACAACTGCTCTAAAGATGGTCAACACATCTTTAAAAACTGGAATTTTTCACAAGGCTTTTAAAACTTCAGTTGTGAAACCTCTTTTGAAGAAAACTAATAATCAAATAATTGGTGGTATAAAACAAAACGGGTTGCTACAGAAGTCAGGCAGAATATAATGCAGGACCCAGGAGGATGGCAACTTCTCCACCATGTCGCACAGGGTCTTTTCTGCGCCCTGTCTGCCCTTTGGTTTGTGAGTGAAAGCCTGACAAGAGTAGGGCCTTGGCACCTCTGAGCATACAGATGGCTCTCCAGAATTGACTGGAGAACTGCGGGCTGAGGTTACCCCTAGGGGTAGGCTTTGCAGGCTGAAAAGGTGCAGGAACAGCTCTGCGGTCTCCTTGGACAAAGGTAGCTTGGGTAGGGTGACAAAGTGGACGGATTTGGAAAAGCAGTCCACCACGGTAAGGCAACCGGTAAACCGGTAACAAAGTCCAAGGCTACGTGGGACCAGGGGCGATGGGGAACAGACAGAGGCTGGAGGAGTCCCTAGTAGGGCGGTGTGCCCCCAAACAGCCGAGGCTGCCAGGGTCTGGAACTCAATGGAATAATCTGAGACAGAACGAACGCCCTGGTGGATCCGGAAGAGTTCACGTGATACAGCAGGTCCTGAGACAGCCCGGTTGAATACCCTCTTCATGGCTGAGGCAAAGAGCCAAAGAGTCCCAAAAGGCGGTTCCCCACTCAAGGCCTCTGCCGGACAGGAGGGTGATGATGTTAGCCACTCAGGAGCATTCAGTGGGGAAAGTAGCCAGCTGTAGTTTGAATATCAGGGAGCACTGGGACAGGAATGAGGCGCAGTAGCAGGGTTCTCCATCATAGCCACTGTAGCGTAGTGGTTAAGTTACATGACTGGGACCTGCAAGGTCGCTTGATCAATCCCCGGTTTAGCCACAATAATATCTGTACAGCTGTTGGGCAAGGCCTTTAACCCTGCTTTGCTCCAGGGAGGATTGTCTCCTGTTTTATCTAAAATCAACTGTAAGTCGCTCTGGATAAGATGCCATGCCTGCCAAATGCCATTAATGTAATGTAATGTAGCCTACAGACTTTCATAGGCCTACCTGTGAGGTTACACTGCACGGTGTCAATGTAAATGTAAATCTTTCATTTGGCAAACAGGCTATTATCTGACGGGCCATGATAAAATTTGAAAATGCAATTAAATTACAGTACAGCTAAAAAACTTTTATAATAAAATAAAATAAAAAATAATATAAAAATATGACCCCTAGTGGTCATAAACAGTATTGGTTACACGGATAACCGTTAAAAAAATGGGATGGTATCCATTTACAAAAACTGATGATTTGTAACATCCCAAACACTGAATTGGGCCAAATTTACCCCAAACATAATAGGAGGGTTAAATAGGACAACAGTTGTACAAAACATCTTTTTGGGAAGCATCAAATCAAATAATTTACATTTATGCATTCTCTAACATGAAGAACATGCTGCAAACAGTCCAACTATTTTATGTTCAGCTGTAGAATGTGTATAACACCTCATTGGGTAGACTGCGGTTCATTGGTTTTGGCAAAACATAACAATGTGGCAGCCGCGGACCATTGATAAAGTTTCTAAGCAGTCCACTAAAATATCGTACCAGGCCTTGGGCGGGCCCTGATCTAAGAGGGCCCATGTCTCTACATGTATTATTGTACATGTACGCCCGTTTTTTTTTGTGTGTGTTTTTTTTCAGGTTTTTATATTTTATCCACTCCACAGAAAGTAACATAACTACATATGCTACAATATTGGTGTGTGTTTATATATCCTTAAATAAGCAAACTCATCTCGGTCATGGTTATTACAATTACATGGTTATTTATTTGTACAATATTTGATTATGCTCATTTTATACTGTGTGTCTATTTTACCTAAAAACGCTATAATGTCTAAACTATTCAAAGAAACAACTTGTGGCAGGCTAATTCTTTTGGTGTTGGTGTTATTTTCTGATATGCCAAGAGTGCTGCTGGGAAATGTTTGCTGTTTTCCAATGTGAACTGTCTTGATCATGTGTTGATAATAGCTAGTCTAGTGCATAAAATGTTGAAGGCTATTTAGCTGCCTAGTGTGCAAAGGTGGGTCGCAGAAAAGAAACGATAAAAAAACGTTAGGAAACGTTAGCAAAACTACCTAAACTGGATGGCTTTTTGGAAAAATAATCGCTAAACTGCTGCTCTGTTCCCAGTAGCAGTTACCCATCGCAATCATTGCACCCGACAAAGTAGCTTAGATCACATTTCTTCCCCATTCTGACATTTGATCTGAAAAACAGCTGAACCTCTTGACCACGTCTGCATGCTTTTATGCATTTAGTTGCTACCACATGATTGGGTGACAAAATATTTACATTAACAAGCTGGTGTACTAGGCGGCACGGATGGTGCAGTGGGTAGCACTGCTGCCTCACAGCAAGGAGGTCCAGGGTTCGAATCCCCGTCGGTGAGTGTATGAGTGTGTGAGTGATTGGTGTGTGTGCCCTGCGATGGACTGGTGACCTGTCCAGGGTGTATTCCTGCCTTTCGCCCCATGTATGCTGGGATAGGCTCCAGCCCCCTGCAACCCTGTTCAGGATAAGCGGGTTAGGATAATGAAAGAACGAATGAATGAAGCTGGTGTACTGGTCTACCTAATAAAGTGGTCACTGAGTGTACATACTGTATGTGTTTCTATGTGTGTGTGTTTGTGTGTAAGAGAGATCTTATACACACACACGCACACACACTTAGCAGTTGCCCATCGCAATCATTGCACTCAGCGCACCTTGCAGGTAGGATAGCAAGCTAGATGTAACGTTAACCTACTTTACTTTTTCAGGAGAAAATTTGGCTACATTTGGCTCAAACGTGAACGTTTTCTAGCAAGTAGGACGTAGCCATGCTATATCCAGCTGAGCTGTATTGGGGTTAACCTAGTCCATCTATACGTCTCTTAACCTATATTTCCACACCCTAGATTCCTGTTTTGCTCAATGCAGTAACGTTAATGTGAGCTAACTTCATTCTTACATTGCTCCATCTTGTAATCATTCATTAGCATGAGTCATAAGTGTGTAAATGTACTTCACGCGCAAGTCAGGGGGCTGTTTTAAAAAACCTTATGTTATATAAATTGTATCCCTTAACAAAGAGGAAGCAACCAAATAGTGTAATGTTTCTGTATTTGTTCTGTATGTTTTCATGTTTATTCTTGTTTATCATTCATTTCTCATAGTACCTGGTTTATGTTTTCCCATTACAGTTCTCTATTGTCCTCCCCTGTTATGTCTACGTCTGAATGTTTATCAGTCTAGTCACTCCCCTGTCTGCGTGCCCCACTATTCGGGTGGTTACGGTAGTTTTCGGGGTTCAACATTTTTTCTAAACTCGCGATTCTTACTTCCTGCTTTTTCTTGATAGTTAAATGTTGTAAAGCACGATTCTTACTAACTACTACTAATCTAGGTTTTGTACAGTACTAATCCGATTAATACACTTACTGTCTGTCTAACTAACTAACTAACAATCACTTTTATTGGGTAGTTTAGAAATATTCACGTAACTAACTCACTAACGCTATCTCTTAGTATTTCTGCACTGTTCTATAACTCCGCCTCCCTATGCTATCCCTGATTACTCGTTTAGTTTCAGCGAAGTGTTTGCACCTGTCTCTAACTATCACTACGTCTTCTAACTATGCAAATGTATACTCCCTAATCCGGAGCCGTATGTTTTACATGTTTTGTTTCGTGCATCCGGTCCGCGTTTTCGTCTCCCTCCCGTTATTATGTTATTACCCTATTGTGTTTCCCCACCTGTTGTCCATTTGTTTAGCCCACCTTTTCCTCTGCCCCGCCATTTAAACCTCAGTCTCAGTATGCTTCGTTGTCAGAACGTTGATCTTGATAAGTGCCGATTGATTGTAAGCCTTGTTATAGAGATTCTTGAAAGACACCCCTTTGCCTTGACTTCGACTTTGCTTTTGCCCTGCTGTACCTTCGCCCTGTAATTTTCTGGATTTTGACCTCTCGCTTGTTTTTTCGACCATTCTTTTGCTTTTCGTTTTTGGCTGTGTACTGGATCTCTTGGCTTGTGACTACTGGACATTAAAACTACTCTTTTGGATTATCCTGTGGTCTGCGTCTGGGTTCCCTGCACCGTACATAACAAATAGGTCCATTTAGTTTTAACAACTGGAGGAGGAGTTACGTCCATAATAAGAATAAGTACCTGCAATAAATATAAATATACTGTTAATATACAAATAATAATGACAAGTTGAAAGATAAAACAAAAGCTACGAAAATGAATGATTTTCATATATTAATTCATATTTTATTGTAAAAAATGCATTCAGTGAATTAGGCATAAGAACACAGTGAACAATACATTCAGTCAATTTATTGTGTTGTGCTTTTCCTCTGATACTGACACAAGTAGCATAGGCTTAAGCTTTAGTTATGTAAACATCCCAAATATTGTTAGTTGACTTGTTGATTTGATTCTATGACCATCCACGTTGGTCCATGGTTCTGACATGATTAATACAAATGTTGTAAAGTATTGCAAACGATGTAGCCTGTGTCCCAATAACCACAGTTACACATGAGCCAAATAAAATCCAAAGTATTGTACGTAAAATATCTGTCTAATGGTGCTGTGTGTGTGTGTGTGTGTGTGTGTGTGTGTGTGTGTGTGTGTGCGCGCACACACTTGCATAGGTTATATGCATTTTTGTGCGCATACCTGCATCTTGGTTGGCATTTTTTGTCAGAGGAAGGGCCCATCATAAATAGCTGCCGCCACTGTAGTCATGCACATCCGGGCGTCACGCACTACAAGCCTCTCCATATAAAATGAATGTAATGTGTTGTTTACATGATTCCTACAACAGGTGGGACCACTCATAAATGTTGTTCCTACCTTAGAACAAATTGTAAATACGAGAAGATTGGTGAATATGCCAAGTTGTCTTAAATCACTCATACACACTATTTAACAACAAATAAGTTTGTAAGAGTGGTTCTTGCATGAGGCCCATCATGTTTGATACACACAACCCTGTTTCTTTATATTAATGTCCTCTAAGGTGTGTTTCTCCTTCTCTCTGCAGACTGTCAGGGTGTAGAGTCACACAGAGAGGCTGTGATTCTCTGGCTTCAGCTCTGCGTTCAAACCCCTCCCACCTGAGAGAGCTGGACCTGAGATACAATCACCCGGGAGACTCAGGGCTGACTGCTGCTAAACTGGACACACTCACACTGCTGTAAGTATAGAAAGTTTCAACACTGCCCCACACACAACTCTCTCTCACACTGTGGTGCCCCACTGGTTGAGAGAGAGAGAGAGAGAGAACAGAATAAAAATGGGTGAATAAAAATTAATTTATTCTCAATAAGGGCCTTTAAGGCAGAGTTCAATTGTCCAGAACAAAAAACCGGGTTCCTTTAAAAAAAAAATGCAAGCGGCCAAAAAATTAGGAACCCCAAAAAGGCAGCGAAAAAACACAAAAAGAATCGGCATCCACGCAACAGCGTTTGTCCGTCTTTGTCTGGGGGCGGGGTCGCTCTGTCTCCGTCTCCCCGGTCTCGACCGCCCGCTTTCCCAGCCTAGCCGTCCTCCGTAGGGGATTCAGTTCTAGGGGGTAGAGCGGGACAATGTTAGCTGGCTCACAGAAGGAGAGATATGCTCACGTGTCAGTTTCGGTCGCGGGGTTTCCTCCAGGAATTCCTCCACGTTTCTCTCTGTGGGAGTTTGTTCGTCTTTAGGCTGAAACTGCTTAAGCCCACACTGGCGTTGCGTCTTTCTGCCTCCGTCATCAGCCCTGCTCTGATCGGGCCACCACAACACACACACAGACACACACACACACTCTGTTCTTCTGTTCTTACAGTGTGGATCATGGAGGAGAGAACAGGACCAAACCAGGACCCAGGAAATGTGAGTCTGTATCGACACAGAATACTTTCCAGAGATGCACACTCTGCTATGTGTGTGTGCGTGTATAAGATTTATCTTGCACACAAACACACACAAACAGAAACACATACAGTATGTACACTCAGTGACCACTTTATTAGGTAGATCTGTACACCAGCTTGTTAATGTAAATATTTTGTCACCCAATCATGTGGCAGCAACTAAATGCATAAAAGCATGCAGACGTGGTCAAGAGGTTCAGCTGTTTTTCAGATCAAATGTCAGAATGGGGAAGAAATGTGATCTAAGCTACTTTGATCATGGAATGATTATTCTCAGAAATTGCTGACGTGAATTGCGGCAGAAACACATTGTTAATGTGGTCAGAGGAGAAGAGCCAGATGGGTCAAAGGTGACAGTAACTCAAATAACCACACATTACAACAGTGGTATGCAGAAGAGCATCTCTGAACACACAACGTGGTGGATAGGCTACAACAGCAGAAGACAGAAGTCTAATAAATACCTAATAAAGTGCTCACTGAGTATATAGGAACACACAGATGCTATCACAGCTTTTACAATCATGATGAGGTGAATATTAATAATGATAATTAATCTCTTTAATGGTTGTGCTGTGCAGATGGCTGTCAGATGGCACTGGATCTAGACACAGTGCACAAAATGCTGTCTCTGTCTCAGAGGAACAGGAAGGTGACACACACACAGGAGACAGAAGAGCCTTCTGACGATCCAGAGAGATTTGACTACAAGTCCCAGTTCATGTGCAGAGAGAGTGTGCATACGTCCTTTTACTGGGAGGCTGAGTTCAGTGTGTCTGAGGGGGGATGGGCTCTTATAGCAGTGACATATAATGAAATCAGCAGGAAAGGAGAGGATTATGATGGTAGGCTTGGATGGAATAAAAACTCCTGGAATCTGATGTGGTTTAATCACAGATACTCTGTCAATCACAACAAGAACCGAACACCCATATCTACCCCACCCTCCCCCTACCGCATAGAAGGCTTGTTTGATGATGACGACAGTGCTGGTAGACGAGTGTACAAGGTAGGAGTGTGTGTGGACCGACTGGCTGGTACTCTGTCCTTCTACAGTGTCTCTGACTCAGACACACTGACCCTCCTGCACAGATTCCACACACACCTCATTGAACACACACCCGTCTGTGCTGGATTTCGTGTGTATAACTCCTCCATGTCCCTGTGCCAGCTGGAGTAGAGACACACATGCCCACACAGACACACACACTCTCACAAGAAGTACATTTAATCAGGTGTTTAAAACACCATGACGCTGGTTTCTGATTGCGGGCCAAATACCGTGCGTCTTCACAGCGAAATGTTTTTGTTTGGTTTTTGCTGGCTGGGCAGCCTTACATTGCAGAGATGAGGGTTCAGACAGCTCAGCTTTCATAGAGTGACAGAAAATATTAAGGTTAAGAGAGACAATGTGATGTTTGTATGCCTATATTGCATAAAGGCTAGGATATTTCCTACTGTTACTTTGGAATTCTCTGGTCTCTTGAAGCTTCTTGCACTGAGTTTTCTTGAAGTTTCCCCGATTCATCGGTTTTATTATAAACTAAAGATTTCCAGTTTGAAAAACGTTGACTCCAAGTGCTTCTTCAACATCAATGCTGTCGAAACAGCGACAGAAATATTTCTTCCACAATGTGCTCTTCAAGGGTTCCAGTTGTATTTATGTGATCACTCTAGGACTCGGAACTGGACTTTCCTCTAGTTTCTTCAACACACTTGTCCCTGGTTCTGATTTGCACTTTATTGTACGTCGCTCTGGAGCGTCTGCTAAATGACTAATGTAATGCAATGTAAAAATCCTGCACCCCCTCTCCTCTGTCTTTCCGCCTCTCCCTATCTCACTCCCCATCCCTCTCTCACTCCCTCTCCCTCTCAATCCCTCCCTCCCTCTCACTCCCTCTCTCACTCCCCCTCTCTCTCTCACTCACTCCCTCCCTCCCTCTCTCACTCTCCCTCTCTCTCTCACTCCCTCTCTCACTCCCTCCCTCCCTCTCTTACTGCTGCAGTATGGTGTCCTCCTCCAGCCTCATACACACCTCTATAACAATCACACACTATGGTATACACACACACACACCTCTTTAACAATCTTTAACAATGATGTAATGGTGATTATGTAATGTAATGGTTGTTACCTGTGTGTAAGTATCTGTATGCAGTTAGACACTGTAAGGATAATTTTCTTAATTGATTCTTAATTGACAATGTTAACATGAAGACAATCACATGGTTTAAAATAACCTTTTATTTTCTCTCTCCCAGCAGACAGACCTTAATGTCTCTGCTTCTGTAAACCTAGCGTTCCACCATTGTTAAGTCAGGGGGCTGTTTTAGAAAACCTTATGTTATATAAATTGTATCCCTTAAAGAGGAAAGAGGAAGCGACCAAATAGGTCTGTTTAGTTTTAACAACTGGAGGAGGAGTTACGTCCATAATAAGAATAAGTACCTGCAATGAATATAAATATACTGTTAATTTTTTAAATAATAATGACATGTTGAAAGATAAAACAGAAGCTAAGAAAATAAATGATTTTCATATATTAATTCACATTTTATTGTAAAAAATGCATTCAGTGAATTAGGCATAAGAACACTGAACAATACATTCAGTGAATTTATTGAGTTGTGCTTTTCCTCTAATACTGACACGAGTAGCATAGGCTTAAGCTTTAGTGATGTAAACATCTTTAACAATGATGTAATGGTGATTATGTAATGTATGTAATGGTGATTATGTAATCTAATGGTTGTTACCTGTGTGTACGTATCTGTATGCAGTTAGACACTGTAAGGGTAATTTTCTTAATTGATTCTTAATTGACAATGTGTGTTAACATGAAGACAATCACATGGGTTAAAATAACTAGCTACCTCCTGGAAGGGGGTAGCTAGCACATTCTGGTCTTAGAGCAAGGTCAACAAGGGGTATTCAGAAGACAAAATACTGATAAATGTTAGTGGCCAGCTTCATGTCTTTTTGTTTTGCTAGAGCCCCCCCTTCTGGAGTCTTACTATGTCTGATCCAAATCAGAAAGCCAGTAATCTTTCTCACTTTCTGTTATTTCTTTGCAAATAAATACGAAAGTTAAACTCAAGTTGTTGGATCTGTTTCATCAGACGATACCCACCTGTAAAATGTTAAAAAGGGCATTTTTCCCTAACAGTTTGGCGACGAGGATGGGATCGCTAACTTGGTTATTCCCTATACAGAACAGTCTCGAAGTCTGTGATGCGGACAGACAGTGTACACTGCCAGGGGTTAGAGTCCCTTGAACCGAAAAACCCACCCCACGAAGGGATTGTAAGGGGAAGGATGATGGTATTCTGTCCAGGTCTGAGACGTTTATGTGTGGGGTAACCACACAAACTAAACTAAAAAAAAAAAACGCTCTTTGTGTGAGAGGTGTGCTCTCACTGACACTCTGGGGACTGGGTCCCAAGTGCTGAGAGTGTTAGAGAGTGAGTAGTAGTAATACTAACACTCTGGGACTGGGTCCCAAGTGCTGATAGAAGTAATAGTTAATAGTTAACTATTATAATTGATTGGCCTTAATGAGTAAATACTTTTTTTTAGTTATAAAGAACTGAGCTCTAAAGTAAATTACCTTGTTGTGACCCGCAACAAGGATGACGGCCTTATCAGAATTGTAGGGCGGCTAAAACACTCGGAACTGAGTTTGCCAGAAAAGACTCCGATAGTCCTACTGAGACAAAACCACATCACAACACTGCTCGTAAGACACCACCACGAACAGGTGAAACACCAAGGCCGCCTGTTCACGGAGGGAGCCATTAGAGCAGCCGGTCTGTGGATTGTCAGTGGTAAACGGCTGATTGGATCGGTGTTGCGTCAGTGCGTCACACGCAGAAAGCTCAGACAGAAAATTGGGGAGCAGAAGATGGCAGATCTGCCTCTGGAACGACTTAACACATCACCTGCATTTTCTTATGTTGGCTTGGACGCATTCGGCCCTTGGACCATCACAACTCGCTGCACTCGGGGTGGTGCCGCTCAGAGCATGTGCACGAGGGCAGTGCGCAAAGAGGCGATGGAGTCCATGGACACATCCAGTTGTATTTAAGCATTACAAAGCTTTTTCACAAAGCAGTTACGATTGGACTGTGGAACAGAATTCAGTGGAGCCAGGCAGCCAGAGTTGGATTTTACAGAAGGAACACAACCAGCAGTCAAGCATCCTGACACACCTAAGCCAGCAAGGAATTTTATCCACCACACGCTTCACACATGGGCGGAGCATGGGAGCATGGGATTGGAGTATCGCGCCGCATTCTCGACTATGTTGCTGCAGAACAGACCAGCTAATCTGACCCATGAAGGGCATTGCACCTTCACGGCTGAAGTGTCTCCGATAATCAACACTAGGCGCCAGTGGAGACAAGTGCAAGCTTTAGCCAGCAGGTTCTGGAGCCGCTGGTGCAGTGAGTACCTACCCACTTTGCAAAGTCGACAAAAGTGGAACAAGGCTCGTCAGAATCTTCAAGTAGGTGACGTTGTGCCACTGAAAGAAAACCAACTGTCCCGCAACGAGTGCCCTATGGGTCTTGTCTTGTCTGTCTTTCCCAGCAGGGATGGCAGGGTACGCAAGCTTGAGATCAAGATCACTGTTCAAGGGACAGTTAGGAAGCATGTCAGACCAAAAGGACTGCTCTGATAGTTTCTGATAATCTGTTTTACTTAGTAGTGGCATCTAACAGACACCAGACAGGAAGTCTTCTGGCCTTTAATAAAATAAAGGCCATGTTCTCACTCTCATAAACTGCCACTTTAAGCAAGCAAAGTAACTTTGCCATTTAATTATGCAGTATAATGTTCTAAAGTCACACAGTTTTCTGTTAGAGAATAAGCAAACACAAGCATTGTAATTGATGCAATTCATTAGCGAAGCTTAGTTAACGGTTTCTGTATTTCTTTATTTTTCTAGTTTTACTCTTTCCAAAATATTTTGTTGCTGTATTGTACAGTCATGCAATGGGGCTGTTAAAGCATTGGAACTACATTCAGCTACATTCTGACTCCCATGTCATTTATTGAAGGAGTTTGGCTGGGTGTTGTTAGGGAAAAATGCCTATTTTATATAGCTGTCTATAACACGTCTCCTTGTATGTTTCTCCCAAACTAAATTTATTCAATGCCCTCTTGTGCAAATAGCAAATAAAAACCTAGAAAGTGTGCCCAACCACCATGTTAATCCTTTAATGACAAAATACTTAAAACTAAAAATATAGAATTTCAGTAAATTATTAATTATTATTAATTATTCATTATAATTATTCACTATTAATATCAGGCAACAAGCAGTATGATCACAAATTTTTGCATGTAAACAATTTCCATTTCAACTAACATCCAGATGAGGTCGTATCTAAAGATTTAGGTAAAGTTAACATTTGTCTTTGTATATAGAGCTTTGATTAAATTTGAATTATTTTTAATAACTTCAAATAAATAGCGTGACTGACATTACATATTTCAACACCAGCCTGTCAGCACAATTAGTTAACCTGTTGTTTTTGTTTGCTATGGATAAATTACTCAATCTCTACTAAGAGAATTATGAAAGGCACAAGTAATCATAATGGAAGGCTATGCAATAAAATTGATGTTTTTTGTTACTGACGTTACACCAATCTGGACTAGACCAATCTTTGGGGCCATTACATCTTGACAGATGTAATCATGGTAAAGTAATCCATTTAATGTAAGTTCAAATAAAACGTTCATACTGAAGGCCAATTTGTTGTGTGTGTTGCTAATGACCATTAAAATATATGAGCATTTATGTTGATGACATGTTCGAATCAAGCATGTACATGAAGATTCAGTCTGTTATATTTTCTCATTCCGAGCCACGCTAAAATACTACATACCAATGTATACCTACGCTTAGGTTTCTAGGTAAAGTAGTGCCCCTGATGAATGCATTCAACTAGCTAGCCCATTTCACATTGATGATTGATGATTGATGTAATAAATTGTCAACAATATCTTGTATCATCGAGGAGAAGCATGGAGATAAACCATAATTTTGTATTTTAACTGTTTTCGATTGTGTGATTTGGGGAGGTGCAAACTTTGGATTTTTGTCAGTTCGTTGCAAACAAAGTACTACAAATTAAGTTAGAAATGTTTGAATTTGTCGCAATAATTTTCAACCAGAAGATTATGATGGACCAGGTTGTCTAAGCAAAACAGCTGTTCCATCAGTTTTTACATCATGGACTGAAGAACAAACATAGAAAAGACCATTACATGAAGTAAGTGCAATGTTATGTAAGTTAGCTAGCTAGTTACACAGGGAACAACAAGATTGCCAATGCAACTTAGCTGAATGATCCATCTAGGATGTTGTGGAAAAGTAGCCATAGTCATAAACTAATGTTAGGATGTTAGTAAAGATGTAGCTAGCATGTTAGTTTAGTTTTGTTATTGTCAGATGGTATTGTAAAACCCCACGCTAACCCAATGACGGAATTTAGCGGGGGCCGAAGGGGGTTTTGCGTGCTTGTCCTTCTGGCGTTGCTGGGAGAACATTAGTAGGGTTAATTATCCGTACAAGAACAGAGCACAATTATGTTTAAAAATATACTGGGTCCGTTGCCATGGGTCGGATATGGATTTACCTGCCCCAGCTTACAGCTGGCCAGAAAGGGATCAGTACAATTCTTAATATTCTCCGTTCTCAAACGGGGCCAACGCTTAGTGGTTACTATAGTTTATACTCTATAGTTTATACTATAGTATAGTTACTATAGTTTTACTCGTTTATCTGACTCCATTTAAAATATAATTTAGAAATTTGGGTTTGCAACTTATGCGGACCTCGGGAGTGATTACATTCGACTTGTACCTGCCCAGGGGTTCCCTTCGCGTCAAATCACAAGAGCCGTGCGTCCCCCAACCCTTTAATTGGCAGAAACTTGCTGGCCTCAAAGCTTAGAACTATCACATATGTGCCAAACTGCCGATCGGTCAGTTTTTGGCCCCCCTTTTCCCCCTCAATATTCAGTTGTAATTTAGGCTGAAAAGGTACAAGATGAATTAGAGTCATGGAGATCACGCAAGTTACAAACAAAATAGTTTATCCGCAGACAGGTAGGTTATTAGCTTCAAAATATCACAATCAATTACAAAATACACAAATTAAGAATAGAGATAGAGTAAATAATCATACCTAGCCTGCTTGGACTACACACAAACACAGAGTATAGAATATGCCGTGTGGAATACGTTGAATACGATCTTCCGCTGCTACACATACATACATACATACATACATACATACATACACAAGACATGTTGTGTGGGAAGTCGAATACGATCTTCCTGATACTTACATACACGTACAATATGCTGTGTGGGAAGTCGAATACGATCTTCCCAGATTGGTCTGTCTCCCTTGCTTTTATGCCAAATCATACGTTTGGAACCAGGCGGCAGTGCCATGAATCAACCTGGAGGGGTGGTTAAATCTGGAATTTAGACCCCCACCGTCGGGGGTTGTTGAGTAGGGAAAGTGAGATGATTACCAAGAGAGGATGTGTAGGTTTTCCCTTACTGAAACTATAGTTTATTAAATTCCATTTGGTATGAAATGTATCTCATCCGATTCCTTGATTCCTTGAAGTGACCAGGTATGGGGTCACAGGGAGGTCACCAATGTTCAGGAGGATTCTTTTCCCATGACCCAACTGGCCTTGGACCACTCATACATCTTAACTCCCCAACAGGTAGTCTAAACAACATTGAAACCCCAGCTCTCAGGCCCCTCACAAATGGCAGCCCTTCCTGACATTAACCACTATGCTACTGGCCGCCCCATCATATCTATGAATGCTGTAGTTGGGAGTTTTCATGATAACTGCATTATGCTGCAAATATGTATTTGTGCCTCTCATGGTAATATACCTTTTGGATAAACCTGATTTGGGTGAATGAAAGGAAAGGAGACACAACCCCAGATTGCTTGGTTTCTTCTCCTTATCTCCGAAATCCAGGCCTTAGTTCTTGACCCTAAAAGTGAGTCACCCATCTATAATTTACAGCCAGGCCCACCAGGCAGGAGGCTAAAACGCATGGCTTCTACAGAGACAGCTTTTGCCCAGTTTCCCCTTGGCTCCTGAATGGTTATGCTATCAAAGGTAGACTGTTACAAAAACTAGACCATTACACCAGTCGCACTGAACCAATCAGAATAACACCAAACATTACTATATTCTGACCTGGGATTATCATGAAACATCTTTATACCATCTCCAATATTCCTGTTCTGGAATGTGAGAAAAGGGGGGCCCCCAGGGCCCAAGAAGGCGCCTCTAAGAATCCTTCTCTAGCTCTCCCCCACAGGCATGTGTGCCAACGGTGGGGGCTAACAATGTATGCTCCAGGAGGGGGAAGTCAGCAAGCTGACCAGCGCATGAGACCAAATGTTACTTATGACTGGCTTACAGAATTGCTGAAATAGTTTTCTTCTGATTTTATAAAACAAATAGTATATGGTAGCCGTGTAATGGTCACATTACATAACATTAGTATCGAGAGACTATCAGCTATATGTTAGCTGAAAGTAACTTATAGTAACATTATCTAACGTTACCTGTGAACCTATTTGTAAAAACAGATGGATAGATGGATGGACCTTCCTCCGCTCTCTGACGCATCAGCTCAGGAGTTCATGTAGGCTAGAAATAGCTGGATTTACTCACATAAAAAATCATTGTGCCCGTCTTCTTCACTGTCACTCTTTTTTTTTGCTTTTTTTTTTAACAGTAAATAAATTACATTTCAGGTAATTGTATTCCAATTGTATTCCAAAACGTATTTGGCAAGCTGCTACTCTGATATCTGTTTTGCCCTGACATGAAGAGATGCCGGTCCTACATTCGCGGAGTGACACGAGATCTTGTTGCCCTAGTATGAGCCACATGGACTGGGTGTTCCCTCCACACTTGATGAAAACTTCTTCAAAAATCAAACACAAATAAACAAGAGTCTGATGCAAGTGGGTTTATTGTATATGACTCGGAAGTGACATACAAGAACCCGGGCTGGTCTGCGTTGAGAAATACACAGTCAGTCTCAAACAGTCCCCACTCTTCTCCAAATGAATCCTCCTTTTATCCTGTTTTTCCAACTATAGTTGCAGAGCTAAAACTCAACTATACCAACAGATGATTGTTTTCTCATTTTGGCTTCATTTTGGTCTGGCCACAGTTATTCAAATAAGCGAAAATGCTGTTATAGTAGCAGACTGCAAGTTCCTCTTTTTCCTTCCTTCCACAGCATGTTTTTCTGACACAGAAATATACACAGAGATGCACTTGAAAGTATTTAAAATAAAAGATTAATTCAGCACACTTATTATAGGTGAATTACTAATAGCCACTGTTCGGCATTAAATTAATGGCATTTGGCAGATGCTCTTATCCAGAGCGACATACAGTTCATTAGACTAAGCAGGAGACAATCCTCCCCTGGGGCAATGCAGAGTCAAGGGCCCAATGGCTTATTGTGGCTACAACGGGATTCAAACCGTCGACCTTGCGGGTCCCAGTCATGTACCTTAACCACTACACGACAGGCCACAGTTACTGTTCACATCAACCATCAGAATGGGGAAAAAATGTTCAGAACAGTATTCACAACGCTTCACTTTTCCCACATTTTATGTTATGTTACAGCCTTATTCCAAAATTGAATAAATTTAATTTTTTCCTCAAAATTCTACACACAACACCCCATAATGACTACAAGATGTTTTTTTGAAATTTTTGCAAATTTATTAAAAATAAAAAACTAAGAAATCACATGTACATAAGTACATAAGTATTCACAGCCTTTGCTCAATACTTTGTTGATGCACCTTTGGCAGCAATTACAGCCTCAATTCTTTTTGAATATGATGCCACAAGCTTGGCACACCTATCTTTGGGCAGTTTCGCCGATTCCTCTTTGCAGCACTTCTCAAGCTCCATTAGGTTGGATGGGGAGCGTCGGTGCACAGCCATTTTCAGATCTCGCCAGTGATGTTCAATCGGATTCAAGTCTGGGCTCTGGCTGGGCCACTCAAGGACATTCACAGAGTTGTCCTGAAGCCACTCCTTTGATATCTTGGCTGTGTGCTTAGGGTCGTTGTCTTGCTGAAAGATGAACCGTCGCCCCAGTCTGAGGTCAAGAGCGCTCTGGAGCAGGTTTTCAAACAGGATGTCTCTGTACATTGCTGTATTCATCTTTCCCTCAATCCTGACAAGTCTCCCAGTTCCTGCCACTGAAAAACATCCCCACAGCATGATGCTGCCACCACCATGCTTCACTGTAGGGATGGTATTGGCCAGGTGATGAGCGGTGCCTGGTTTCCGCCAAACATGACGCCTGGCATTCACGCCAAAGAGTTCAATCTTTGTCTCATCAGACCAGAGAATTTTGTTTCTCATGGTCCGAGAGTCCTTCAGGTGCCTTTTGGCAAACTCCAGGCAGGCTGCCATGTGCCTTTTACTAAGGAGTGGCTTCCGTCTGGCCACTCTACCATACAGGCCTGATTGGTGGATTGCTGCAGAGATGGTTGTCCTTCTGGAAGGTTCTCCTCTCTCCACAGAGGAACGCTGGAGCTCTGAAAGAGTGACCATCGGGTTCTTGGTCACCTCCCTGACTCTCCCCCGATTGCTCAGTTTAGACAGGCGGCCAGCTCTAGGAAGAGTCCTGGTGGTTCAAAACTTCTTCCATTTACGGATGATGGAGGCCACTGTGCTCATTGGGACCTTCAAAGCAGCAGAAATTTTTCTGTACCCTTCCCCAGATTTGTGCCTCGAGACAATCCTGTCTCGGAGGTCTACAGACAATTCCTTTGAC
This sequence comes from Conger conger, assembly GCF_963514075.1. Classification (NCBI taxonomy): domain Eukaryota; kingdom Metazoa; phylum Chordata; class Actinopteri; order Anguilliformes; family Congridae; genus Conger; species Conger conger. The sequence continues at coordinate 34,697,794 of NC_083775.1, forward strand.
TTCATGCTTGGTTTGTGCTCCGACATGCACTGTCAACTGTGGGACCTAATATAGACAGGTGTGTGCCTTTCCAAATCATGTCCAATCAACTGAAATTACCACAGGTGGACTCCAATTAAGCTGTAGAAACATCCCAAGGTTGATCAGTGGAAACAGGATGCACCTGAGCTCAATTTTGAGCTTCATGGCAAAGGCTGTGAATACTTATGTACATGTGATTTCTTAGTTTTTTATTTTTAATAAATTTGCAAAAATTTCAAAAAAAACTTCTTTCATGTTGTCATTATGGGGTGTTGTGTGTAGAATTTTGAGGAAAAAAATGAATTTATTCCATTTTGGAATAAGGCTGTAACATAACAAAATGTGGGAAAAGTGAAGCGCTGTGAATACTTTCCGGATGCACTGTATATATATATACTCGCCCCTTCCTAAATCCACTGTCTTTATTCTATTCTCTATTTCCATAATAACTAGCTGACTGTTGGCTAATGTGAGCTAATCTAGGTTGGGTATATAAGATTATGTGTGTTGTTGCCTGATCTGCCATGCACATATCCTTACTGTATTGTATTGTTCATAGAAATTCAGACTTAATTTAAATATCTTTGTTGTTGCTCCACTATATTCATTGTATTGGTACCAAAGCAGACACTTAGCTTTAAGTGTGCTGGTAGTTGGCAATTTGTCACGTTTCATGCTTGTCACGTCAGGTTTACTTATTGTCTTGTTTTTTTTTTTATTGTCATGTCACGTATGAAGTTAGTCTAGTCTTGCCACGTTTTTATGTTTTATTTCTTGTTCCGTTTCATTTTCATGTCATGTTACGTTTCATGTTTAGTCCTTGTTACAATTTATTTTTCAGTCTTGTCATGTCACATTATACAGTTTATTCATGTCACAGTTCACAAACTTGCTATGTCACGATTTATGTTTGTTTCATGTTATGTTGTTCCATTCATTGATTAGCATACTTTTTTGTGTCTTTCCACACACCTTGCATTCAAGCTTTCTCTCTCTCCCTTGCTGTTGCTCACGCTTCCCGAATTGTTTCATTTTCCTGTGTCTTTTTACTAATCTACTAACGTTAGATCAGGATTGGGTAATACTAACATTCTAACCATGTGTTCCTGTTTACCTTACGTTTCTCGTGCATATCATTTACTAATTTACTAACGCAAGGTCAGGATAGGTTTATTACTACCGATTACTAATTATCTTGTTAACTTGTCAATCCTCCACATCTGATTTCCATTCGCATGCTGCTCTCAAGCTAATTGTCTGCACCTGTCAACCATTGCGGTTCAGCCACACCCAGTGGAACAACCTGCCAACGCGCCTGCTCCTCCACCTACCAACCCCATGGGACCCTAGCAATTCTGGGAGCCACAACAACCCCCCCCCCCCCCAGAGAGGTTCAGCAGAGGACCGGAGAGATGCGAGGCGTTCCTGCTCCAGTGCAACTTTGTGTTCCGGCAGCAACCGGAGACCTGCAGCAACGACGACCGTCGGATCAGCTTTGTGATGGGGCTACTCAAGGGGAGAGCCTTGGACTGGACTACAGCTGTGTGGTCAACAACCGTGCCAGACAACCCCGGACTGAGAGACAGGTCCCACCCAGCCAGCCTTATCCTAGTCGAGGGTCAAGTTCCCGACCGGAGGAGGCGCAAGGTGAAGGAGTAGAGCCCATGGACCTTTCCCGTGCGGGTATGAAGATCTTACCTGAAAAACAGAGACGTCAAAGAGCAACCGGCTCCTGTTTCCATTTTGGGAGGCTAGGACACACCCAAGTGCACCCTCCAGTCCAAGAAATCCGGCCCATCTGTTGAGGTGAGAGCGCTCAACAGACATGAGGGGTCTCCCACTGCCCCACCCTGAGAATACTTGGTCGTTAGATGGAAAGACGTTTTGCCAAAACCCATCCAAATAATAATTTCTGGGAACCATCATGAGATGATTCAATTCCGCGTTATCCGGTCCCCTAACCACCCACCATCAACTGGAGTTCAAGTTGTGAGTGTCACCAATCCTGCCCTTTTTTACCAATCCGGCCTGTACTTTTTTAAATTGGAGGAATATAGAGAACCTGTTCTACTTTTTTAAATAGAATGTTCTAGAAGAAGAAGATGGAGTTTCTATTTTCAAAATGGAATCAACCTCCTACAGAGATTCCATTTTTAAAATAGCATGGAGGTTCTATTTTCAAAATAGAATCCACGTCCTATTTTAAAAATAGAACATTCTATTTTCAAAATAGAATCTCTGTCCTATTTTATGAAATTACTCATTTTCTAAGACACCTCTCAAAATTCCAGAAGAATTCCAGAAAAATATTCCATTAGGCACAATATGTTCCTCAAAATTAATGTTCCTCTAATAAATTAATGTATACATGTTTTTAAATTGTTGCATTTACCACCAAGTAAAATATTATGCTTAAATTAGTCTGTTCTCCTCAGAGGTAGCTGGCTTTGCAAGAGTTATAAAAAAGTTGCGTTGTGTTCTTTATTATATTACAACTGACCTGAGTGCACAATCTTGCCTTATAGCGATTGGCTGGAAAGATCTGAAATGAGATTTAAAATTACTTTGGGTGCACCTTGATACATAGCTCTTGCCTTTGTATTTCCAAAACCCAATTCTAATTTAAACACTGTAGCCTACAATCATGAACATATTCTTTTGTGAAATTACAGTCAGTTATGACAGAAGTTATGAATATTTCTAGTTTACGGTATTTTTTAGATGGCAGTTTTTACATTTAGTCATTTAGTCATTTTTTAAACATATATTAAAAATACAAGCTGCCTAATACCAGAATATGTAGTGAAACCACATATTTGTTGTTGAAGGGGGTTGTTGAAGGGGGTTGGATATTGACAAAAACTTAAATCAATGGACCTCAATGAATATATTATAATACAAGATGTTATTATTGTGATTACTGTACTTATTTTTTACGACCTGTTGCTGGCTGAGGAGAGTGCAAGGAAAAGGTTGAGACAGAGCTAGGGGGAAGGTGACAGGCAGGGGAAGTACGAACATTTTTTTCTGGATAAAAAGTGTTGTATCCAGAAAAATAATTGAATAAGCAAAATACAGTATTTTACAACTCATAAGACCTATAATATAATTAAGTTTCCAATGTGTCCTTTTGGAGTCTCCAAATGTCTTAGAAACAACAATGCAGAATGCTCATTTCTGGCGATATTGTCATCAAATTTGAATAAGGATTTGTCCAGTGTTTTGGCTGTGGCTCCATTGTGTTTCTAAGCACACCAGATACAGCCACAATAATCTGTATCCACTCCAAATAAGATACTCTTTTCTGTGAGAAAAAAATCTTCCATTTCCATAGTGTTTCAATTTCTGTAACTTTGATTCAGTAATTACATTATATTAATGGCATTTGGCAGACGCTCTTATCCAGAGCGACGTACAACAAAGTGCAAAGTGCATACCCATACCAGGGATAAGTGCGCTGAAAGACCCTAGAGGGAAATACAATTTCAACTGCAACCAGTGCCTATTTGATCATCAATTTTTTATGGAGTTTTTGAATTATTTTTAAATAGCAATACCGAAACACGCAAAAATAAACTGCTTACCTAGCCAAACAAAACTAGCAAAGGTATCATCCTAGTACACAAGCAAAAACACAGGTAACGACAACAGTTATTGCTTACCGGGAGGTAGGGAGGGACGGGGAGAGGTACAGCTTGAAGAGGTGCGTCTTCAGTCTGTGCTTGAAGATGGCAAGAGATTCTGCTGTTCTGACCTCCACGGGGAGTTTGTTCCACTACCATGGAGCCAGAACAGACAGTAGTTGTGAGCAGGAGGTGGAACTTCGGAGAGGGGGAGGTGCCAGGTGGCCTGTAGTGGCCGAACGAAGAGGTCTGGCAGGGGTGTAGGGTCTGATGATTTTTTGGAGGTAAGCTAGGGCTGACCCCTTGACTGCTTGGAAGGCTAGCACCAATGTTTTGAATTTGATGCGAACCATGAAAGGCAGCCAGTGGAGGGAAGTAAGCAGGGGGGTGACATGCAAATGTTTGGGTCTGCTGCATTCTGGATAAGTTGGAAGGGTCTGATGGCGGACACTGGGAGGCCAGCCAGGAGAGAGTTGCAGTAGTCTAGGCAGGACAAAACCATCGCTTGGACCAGGAGCTGGGTCGAGTAGGGGGTGAGAAAGGCGCGGATTCTCTGGATGTTGTATAGGAGGAACCTGCATGACCGGGTCACAGCTGCAATGTTTTCGGAGAGGAACAGTCTGCTGTCCAGGGCTGAAACCTGTGTGTCAGACAGTGGGAATGAGTTGGGTATCGTCACCATAGCAGTAGTAGGAAAGACCATGAGCAGTGATAACAGGGCCAAGGGAAAGTGTGTAAAGAGAGAAAAGAAGCGGGCCTAGGACTGAGCCCTGGGGAACTCCTGTGGCAAGGGGCCGAGGTGTTGATACTGTACCAGCCCAGGCAACCTGGAAGGAGTGACCAGAGAGGTAGGACTCAATCCAGTTCGGGGCTGTGCCGCAGATCCCCATTGCTGACAGGGAGGACAAGAGGATGGAGTGATCCACAGTATCAAAGGCAGCAGAGAGATCTAGAAGAATGAGGATTGAGGAGAGGGAGGCTGCTCGTGCAGCATGGAGTGATTCACTGACGGAGAGGAGTGCGGTCTCTGTCCAGTGGCCAGATCTGAAGCCAGACTGATGGGGGTCAAACAGGGTGTTCCTAGAAAAGAAAGAAGAAAGTTGACTAGAAGCAGTAATACTTGGAGTACGTCTGGATTATGCAAGAATAGTAACCATTTTATTTTGGGTATGTAATTTTCAAACTTGTGTTAAGAAAAGGGGTGATAAGGGGTTGAATGGCAAAAATAGATTCGATTATTTCAGATAGATAGAATTATATTATTTCAATGGGAGAATAGGCCACAGCACCCACTGGCAATTCTACAATTCATACAACATAGAGCACTCCTCTACAAAATTATGTGATTTGCTTGTATTGTGTTTTTTTATCTGGGGGTTTGTGGGTTCCATTGCATTGTGTCGAAGGCGAGGGGTGAATGGGACCACTATCTTGGATGTTTCCATACTGAGGTATGAGTCAACAAGAGTAAGTGCATAAACATTCACTTCACCCCATTATCATTAGCGTGAATGGCGCCTCTTTTAAAAAAGTTTTCTCTGTTCCCGAAGGAACTGAAATCATTAATAAATCCATATCCTGTGCCAATGCAATTATTCAGCAGCTACAGTCCTCCTCCTCTGCTATAAAACAACATGTACTCACCACTGGGCAGATTGCTTAAGATTAAAAATCTCACATAGCCTAAATCAGACACTTAAGAGTATGTGCTCTGTTCAGTATATTGGCAATAGACTTACAGATTTTGCACCTTTGCTACTTTCCCATGCCAGTCAAGTACAGTGTTGCAACCCTCAGACTTTCCCAGACGGGGAAACTGGAGCAGGTTTTTTTTTTTTGTCTTGGCTACTGAACATGACACCCTGACCTTTTCCTGCAGGCGCAGAGCAGCTGTACAGGTCTGCAGAGGTATAGGTCCGTGCAAAGTGTGTGTGTGTGTGTGTGTGTGTGTGTGTGTGTGTGTGTGTGTGTGTGCGTGTGTGTGTGCGTGAGAGAGAGAGAGAGTGAGAGAGAGAGAAAGAGAGAGAGAGAGATCGCTATATATAGACATGGATTCTTATGCTGAAGCAACCAGACCACTTGGTTAATGCACAAACTTGGCTGGCTGCTCACCTGTACTCTTTAACACCTAAACAGAAAAGCAGTGTGTTTGCACATTTTCTACTCTGTCCAATTTCTGTGTTGGGCATGTAGTGCTCATTCTCCCCACAAGAGGGCAATGATCTGGAGCTGAAATGGTCATTCTTCACTTCTGCTTTAAGTCCAGCTAATTGATTGTGCTGGCCATGGTTTTTCACAGGGCATTCACAGGCTCTATTCGTAATGCCTCTGAATTGTGCTTACATTTCTGCTATCTTCATTCTGATGCAAAATATTAAAATATTTGATGCAAAGTTATTCAAATTACAATAAATGAAACCGGCACATTCACTGCCATTAGACAGAGTGAATGTTTCTGTATTGATAAAGTTTCATCATCTAGGTTTGGTGTAGTCCCAGAGCCTGAGGAATGGCTTTGTAATCATCTTTTTTAATCATCTTGTCTGGAGTTCCCTTTGATAATGGCATACCAAACCTATGAATTTGAATTAAAATACAACTGCAAAGAAAAGTGGGCTAAAATTCCTGTGTTTGATTGGGGTTATTGCTGCAAAAGGTGGTGCAACCAGTTATGAAGAAGGGGACAATTACTTTTTCACAGCGGTGATATGGGTGTTTGATCACTTTTTTCATGAAATAAATTCAATTGTGATATAAGTTTTTTCCCTGTTTCTCCATTTCTTTGTGTTCTGTGTGTCAATATTCCATTTCATGTTTTCCCTCTTGAGCTGGTTACGTGTGCACGCCCCCTGCACCTGATATGTGTTTCCTCATGTGTAATTGTCTCACCTGCTTCTTGTTGTCTCGTCATTAGTGTTGTATATAAGTCTGCCTGTGTCTTTGTTCTGGGCTAGACCGTCTTGTGCCTACAGTTGTATCCTGTTTTCCTGTCTCTGGTTTCCCTGTATGTTCCTGATTCCCTGCATGTTCCTGATACCCGACAAGTTCCTATTGCCTGCTTGCTCCTCCACCCAGTCCTGGTTTTGACCCTTGCTCACTCTGGACCTTGTTCTCTGCCCAGTCCTCCTGCCTTACCCATCTCCTGGGTAAAACTCTCAACAAAGTATCTATTTAAGGCATCAGCAATATCCCTATTGTCATAAAGCGGTGCTCCTTTGTTATTCTTAATGCTTTACTCTTTATTGTTAACATCCTCTTTAACTTTTGTTTTCCTACAATGGTATTGGAGGAAACACTTAGGATTACTTTTAGCAACAATTTACCTTTTTAAGAGCCTTTTGGCCATTCATTTGTAGGACCAAATATATAGCATTTTGCTCCAGCGTTTTGCAAAAAACAAAAAATGACTTTTTTTTTTAACTGGCATATTATTTAAAATAGTTCAATAATGTATTCCTAACAAAAATCGGCCTTTTTCTTATATAGTGTTTTGCACTGAAACTCTTCAAATTTTCTTTTTTTTCTATTTTACATTAAAATGGGTATATAAAAAAATGCAACCAAAGTCTTACATTTTTCAAATATAGAATGTTCCTGTCATGCCCATACCTTCGTATCAGTGCTCCACTTCCCCAGTGTATTAATCACTGGAACCTGTCCCTCATTATCTCCACCACCTGCTCCAAATCACCACCTATTTATGTTCTTTAGTTTTCTGTAGCCAGCAGGCAGTATTGGTTTTCCCACCACATTCCCACCAAATATAGAGATCACCGCCTGCATACCTCAATGGAGGACCTGCCTTTCCCTGCCCTGTGGTTCTGTGAGGGTCCATTAGCCTCCCACCATCCAGTCATTCCGGAGGCTTACCAGGACCTGGCGGAGGTCTTTTCCAAAGTCAATGCAACCAGTCTCCCTCCTCGTCAGCCCTGGGATTGTGCCTATCCCTTGTTCGTGGCTGAGACCTAGGCCATGGAGGACTACATCCAGCTGAAGCAGGGGTTTATCTGACCTTCCACCTTCCCTGCATCGGCTGGGTTCTTCTTTGTGGCCAAGAAGGATGGTGGTCTGTGTCATTGCATTGACTACAGAGGGCTCAATTTTATTGTAGCGTGGGTGAAAATTACCATTACATTTACTGGACATGTTTACAATTTAATGTGTTCTTATTGGCTTCCGGGCACAGCGGAGCTCTATTGAGCCCACCTGCTTTAAGTTAGTTGTCTTCCGGAACCCATGGACATATGAGTGAACCCCTCCCTCTGTACCCGGGACCTTGGATTGGCAACCGACAGTGTTGCAAGTTATACTACAGAAGACTTAACCTACCCGTATCACGTTTTGTTTGTCCTGTCCTGTCCTGTGATGTGTACTGTATCTTGTGCAGTTGTTCAGTAAACTCCCAGAACTGGCTATTGTTGTTGTGGCATCATTATACCTGCACACCAATACTTAAGTATTGTTTCTGTTTTTTGCGTGTGAGCATTAGATATTAAGGAAACCTTGTGATTTATTAGTCAAATTGCCATGTTAGTTAGACCAGCTGTGTTGCATTTTGATATTAGTTAGTGAAGGTAGTGCAATTTCCACCAGCCGCCAGCAGTTTCGCTCGTTACTGTTATTCTGATTCGGTGATCAGAATCAGTTGGATACTTTGGAGGTTGCAATTGTTATGGTAATTATTAGATCGCTAGATTCCATTTGGTAATTAGCAGGTTATATAGGCATGCTCAGAGTGACGCTAGCGTCGCTCCCTCCCATTTAGCATGGTATGGTGTGTCAGTACCCCATTTCAGTCTGCTCTCTCCCCTGTCTGATCACCACCTCATTTCCCTCTCCATCCCCCTTGCTTCAGAATTTCACCTCTAACCCTCGTCAACTTTTCTCCATTTTCTCCTCTCTCCTCAGCACACCTCCCCCACCATCTCAGTCCTCCCTCACTGTTGATGCAGTATTTGCCCTACTACTTGTGCCCTGGACCCCATCCCCTCAAACCTCCTTCAGGCAATCACGCCTGACATCCTCCCATTTGTCACCTCCCTTGTTAACTTCACAGAATAACCTGCTGGACCCCCACCAGTCTGGCTTCAGACCTGGCCACTTGATGGATACCACACTCCTCTCCGTCAATGAGTCCCTTCAGGCTGTACAAGCAACCTCTCTCTCCTCTGTCCTGATCCTCCTTGACCTCTCTACAGCCTTCAACATGGTCAACCACTCCATCCTCCTATCCTCCCTGGCATCTACAGGGACCTGCGGCACAGCCTTAGACTGGATTAAATCTTATCTCTCTGGCCAGTCCTCCCAGATGACCTGGGCTGGAAGAGTGGCAACCCCTCGCCCCCTTGGTACAGGAGTCCCCCAGGGCTCAGTCATTGGCCCCCTCCTCTTCTCCATTTACACAAGATCCCTTGGCCCTGTAATCTCTGCTCATGGCATCTCATATCATTGTGATGCCAATGACATCCAAATCTTTCTCTCCTTCCCTCCATCAGACACACATCCACCTATATCTCCGCCTGCCTGAGACACATCCAGAGCTGGATGGGCAACTACCATTTAAAGCTCAACCCAGGTAAGACGGAAGTAATCTTCATCCCTGCTCTAACCTCTCTCTTCTCTGATTTTTCCATCTCACAGTGGTGATGGACAACAGGCTGTCCTTCTCTGAGAACATCGCGATGGTGATCCGGGCATGCAGGTTCTTCCTGTACAACATCCAGAGAATCCAACCCTTCCACACCACCTACTCCACTCAGCTCCTTGTCCAAGCAATGGTCTCGTCCCGCCTGGACTATTGCAATTCTCTGCTGGCTGGCCTTCCAGCATCTGCCATCAGACCCCTACAATTGATCCAGAATGCTGCCGCCCGTCTGGTATTCAATGTTCCCAGACATTCACATGTCAGCCCCCTGCTCAGCAACCTCCACTGGCTGCCTGTTATGGCTCGCATCAAATTTAAAACTTTGGTGCTCACGTACCAGGCAGTTAAGGCGTCAGCCCCTGTATATATTCAATCGCTTATCAAGAAATATACACCAGCAAGACCCCGCCGTTCTGCCACCTCATGCCATACCTGCACTTCTCGCTCACGACTGCTGTCTGTCCTGGCCCCACGGTGGTGGAATGACCTCCCTGTGGATGTCTGAACGGCAGAGTCTCTGACCTCTTTCAAACGCAGTTAGATATAGATATTTTTGTATTGTATTAGCTATTGTATTGTTGTACTCCGTGGTATGCTAGTTTGTAAATTTATGTATTCTTCAAGGGTTCCGATTGTATCTGTATGGTCACGCTAGGACTTGGAACTGTACTGTCCTCTCTAGATCTCTTCACACTTGTGTCTGCACTTCATTGTATGTCACTCTGGATAAGAGCATCTGCTAAATGCCTTGTCATGTAACCTAATGTAATACAGCAGAAAGTCCACGACAGTATCATGGTAAAGTACCATTATCCTCTCTCTCTGATGTCTGCTACCATTGAACAGCTCTGAGGGTCCTGCGTCTTCACCAAACGGGAACTTTAGAGTGCCTACAATCTGGTCCATATTCGGGAAGGAGATGAGTGGAAGACGACATTTAGCACTAATTCTGGCCATTATGAATTAACCTGGTGATGACATATGGGTTAGGGAATGCACCTTCTGTGTTCCAAGTGTTGTTATTGAGGTCCTCAGGGCTATGCTTTGTCACTAGTTCATTGTGCATAGATGAAATCCTGATCCACTCTGCCACTTTGGAGGAGCACATACACTCTCTGTGTACTGGTGGCCCACCTTGGTTCAGTATGTCACATCATACATCAACATACTCACGTATCATTTCTGCATACACTACGTCCTGGAGGACATCATCTCTGACTATAGCCTCCAATTCACATTGCACATATGGAAAGCCTTCATGGAGAAGTCGGGGGTTCCAGTGAGCCTCACATCCAAGGGCGAACAGACAGGTGGAGAGGAACTTGGGAGGTTTCTCTGAAGCCGCTGCCAGAAACAGCAGGATGAGTGGACCTAGTTCCTTCCCAGGGAGGGGTATGCACAGAATTCCCTCCATCACTCCTCAGCTGGCCTGACGATTATAGCCAGAGAAAATACCATGGCTTCGTGATTTTAGGATTATGAGTAATTTATTATGCGACACTATGATGGCAAAAAAAATAGAAAATCCACACAAAAAAATGTATAATTAAATGTTTTTTTTGTCCAACATTCTTTTGGTCCTACAAATGAAACATGTAAGCCTACTTTAGACTGAAGAAGGTGGGGGAAAGTAGGTGCATTTTAGAATTCACTGCAATTTGACACCAAAATAATATAGTGCCTACTATTCTTTGCTCTGTGGTCATCTGAGAAATACAGCATCTCTAGACAGTGAGAAATGTGCGACAGTAGGACACACAAGATGGCCTGTAGCATAGTGGTTAAGGCCCAAGACTGGGAGCCACAAGTTCGGTGGTTCAATCCCTGGTGTAGCCACAATAAGATCTGCATGGCTGGTGGGCCCCTGAGCAAGGCCATTAACCCTTAACTTTGGCATTCCAACACCAAGGATGGACTGGGATTCGTCTAACTTACCTGATGCATGGAGGATGTTTCGCCAGCATTTTTGGGTCCATTCTGTGCTAAAGAGGCGGAGGAGAAATGCAGGTATTTACTCCTATGGATTGGGGAGAAGGACGTCTTTAACACATGGACTCTTACAGCAGCTACTGAATACATATGATGCTTTCGAAGCCTGTGTTATGCCCAAAGCTAACCCAGTTTTCGCCCAAGTTCCACAAGAAGATATGTGGAGCAATGTCCAGTAAAGGGACAGAAATGCAAGAAACGAAACCACTTTGCTAGTATGTAGGGCACAAGCACAGCCAGGCAAAGTATGAACCAAAGAGGGTGCATGCCATCTTGGAAAGAGCTTGGCAGCAACCAGATGACCTGTATGTTGACACTATCACAAAACAGCATGCAAACACAGCTAGGGAACAGACCTTTGCAGAGGTGGAAGTAGGGAAAATTTAAAATTAAATTAAAAATAGACACAGGTGCCCAGGCTAACATAATACCAGTCAACACATTCCACCAAATATTTGGAAATGTAGTACTAGGCCCACAAGCCAGCAAGCTCTCAGGATATAGTGGGGATATGCTTAAAGGAAGAGGGGCTTGTAGGTTAACATGCAGATACAGAGAGAGAACTTGGAGAGGTCCTGGAGAGCCGCAGGGTGTGCTGGCTTTCGTCTCCACCTTAAAATAAGCAACCAATTCAGACCCAAGAAACCAGGTGAGGTGAGTTAACTGTGTAATCAACGGCTTTCATTGATCAATTAATGCCAAGTAACAACGAAAGCCAGCACACCCTGCGGCTCTCCAGGACCAGGGTTGCCGACCCCTGGTCTTGGGCATGTGAGCATGTTGAGATATGAACATGGTTAAACTAGTACAGATGGTTGATGCACAGCCAAAAGCACACACAAGCATCATAGATGAGTTTGCTGATGTGTTTAAAGGGATTGCACTATTTCCTGGAGAATGCTGCATTTGTCTCACACCCACAGCAACACCAGTGGTGTACCCACCTTGCCGCATCCTATATGCTCTGCGAAGTCGGCTCAAAGATGAGCTAGGCAAAATGAGAAAATGAACATAATCCAAAAGGTCACTGAGCCAACAGAATGGGTTAACCCATGGTGGTTGTGGTTGTGAAAAAGCCCAAAACAGGAAAGCTTAGGATTTGTCTTGATCCCCGCTCCCTGAACAAAGCCATCCAGATACCATATTATCCACTCCCCACTCTAGATGACTTCACGCCAAGACTAGCCGGGTCGCAGTACTTTAGTGTCTTAGATGCCAAGTCCAGGTACTGGACAATAAAGCTATAAAGTGTTATCTATTCTCAGCACATTTAACACTGTGGCAGATATAGGTTCAAGAGACTCCCATTCAGAATCATATCTGCACAGGGTGAGTTTCACAGAAGCCTAGCCTATGAGACCTATGAGGGGCTTCTGGGCGTTGCCATCATCATGGACAACATCTTCCTTGCCATGATGGAGAGAACCAGGGAGAGAGGAATAAAGCTGAACAAGGACAAGTGAAATGCCTTTTAATACAGGAGCCCGGTCCATTAGTCGCCTGTTTTGACCACACCAAAGATGTGGAATTACAGGTGAGGAGTAGTCCTGCAGAAAGAGAAACCAGTCGCATAGGCCATGCGACCATGGACAAGATGGCGGAGATCAGAGCCACTACAGCCAAAAATGAGCAACTCTCAGAGACTGGTTATTCTATCAGGGTGGCCTCAGACAAAGAACCAATATCCATCTGCCTTCACTAAGTATCGGAACCATCTGGATGAAACCTCAGAGGTGAGTGGTATCCTGCTAAAATGGGAAACAATAATCGTGCCGCACTCACTTAGAGCCGAAATGCTTTCACACATACACACAGGGCATTGAGGCTTGGAAAAATGCAAGCTACACGCAAAGCAATGTTCTATTCTGGCCAGGTATAGGTAAACGGATAGAGACACTAGTAAGTTCCTGGAGCATTTGCCTTGAGTGACGCATCTCTGTCTCCAAAGAACCAATGTTTTCACACCAATTCCTGAACAACCTTGGCAGGTTATAGGCACAGACCTATTCAAATGGAATAGTACTGACTATGTAGTTGCAGTTCATATCAACATCAACAGTCATCCAAAAGCTGAAGGCCATGTTTGCTAGGTTCGGAATACCTCACTGTAATGAGTGACAATGGACCTTGCTACAGCTCACAGTTGCTTTGCTCATGCATGGGGCTTTGAGCATGTCACAAGCAATCCATTATACTCGCAGAGTAATGGGTTGGCTGAGAAGATTGTACTGACAGCCAAAGCGCTCATGGACAAATCACAGGCATGGAGGATCCTTACCTCAGCTTACTGGAATACAGAAACACACCAGTGGATGGCCTGAAGTTAGCAGCACAACTGTTGATGTGTAAGCGTCTTTGCTCAATCCTCCTGATCACCGAAAAGCAATGTCAGAGAAAATTCACAGAACAAGGTGTTCTTCCTCTGTTTAATGACTAAACCGCCAAACCATTACAATTGAGCACGCTGGTTCCTCCAAAACTCTTAACGCTTCAGGCCAAAAGTGCACCAATAAGTATGCAGCCTATAACCAATGTATCATATTTATGCAGCCTATTACTCATGTAATCAATATGTAATCCAATGAACCTATATCATTAATTACAGATAAGCTTATGGAAACGCAAGAAACCAGTGTCAACTGTAGAATATGTAATCCAATGACCCTATGTCATTCATTACAGATCTTGCCTTGAAGGCTGTCTTTGCCAAAATAGTTTGCGGGGCAGGGTGACCTGACCGGCTGGCGTGGCGGGACGTCTTGCTTTGAAGACTGTCATGTTCACAGTTTTCGGAACAAGATGTGATAAGAAAATTATTATTTTTTAAACAGCGTACAAAGCAAAAAAGTGGGCCTAGGCATTGAGGCACCACAGAGACCACCTGTTGTTTCTGAGGAATGTTTTGGGAGGAGTTATGGTAAAAGAAGTGTATAAAATGTGTGTGAAACCAACAATCAAGGTTCAGTTCTGCAGGACTGATCTGGCTTTGTGCACTTGTGCTAATAAAGTCTGATTTTCCTGAAGAGCTTGCTGCCTTCTGTCTTTTCCCTCGTGAAGTTGTTTTTCAGCAAATTAGAGATTGGACTTAGAATTCTGTCATTTCCTAGACACGACAGCAACTGTGACTAGAACTTCCCTGTCACAGCACAGTCCATGGCAGGGGAAAACTGTGCCAAAAACAACAGAAACAATACTACGACAGAAAAGCCTGCACTACCAGTAGGGGCCACAGTCCATTTACAGCACCTAACTGGGACATGGAAACCTGCCACAGTCATGGAGTCAGCAAGTACCCAGAGATCCTACAAAATCATCACAGATGAAGGCCACACACTCAGGCACAATCAACGTCACCTACTACAAACAGGTGAAGGTGATACAGGTCAGGAAGTTACAACAAATGGCCACACGATGGAGCCTGAGAGTCCAAGACTTTACAACAGAACACTACAGATCCAATAGGCCCCAAAGAACCATCACAATGTGCTCCCAGCAGGTCAGGCTGCATAGTAAAGCCAAGAGCTATACTAGTCCTGTGACATTTGAAGTCAACATAAAGAAAATATTGATTTTGCACTGACTGTGAAAATTGACTATATATCTCAGTAATGAACAAAGAATAATAATAAAAGAAAATGGTTATTTATTTTTCCAGTAATTACATAAATATAGCGTGACTGCCATTACCGCGACTGACCACTTACAATATACAGTGCGCAAGCCACTTTGTATATCTCTGTTTGCAGCTTGGGTTGGCAAAGTAAAGTATAAGAGTTCTAAATGGCTTGGAACCACTATCCATCCATCCATTATCTTAACCCGCTTATCCTGAACAGGGTCACAGGGTCACCATTCACTCACTCACACACTCACTCACACACTCACACACTCATACCCACAGGCAATTTAGACTCTCCAATCAGCCTAGCCTGCATGTCTTTGGACTGTGAGAGGAAACTGGAGTACACGAAGGAAACCCACACGAACACAGGGAGAACATGCAAACTCCACACATAGAGGGGGATTCAAACCCAGTACCTCCTTGCTGTGAGGCGGCAGTGCTACCGACTGCACCATCCGTGCCGCCCTTAGAACCACTAATTATTACCTAAGGATTAACATGGTGGTTGAATGTGACACTTGCCAGTTGTCATTAGGCAACAACAAAACAAATGTGCATAATTTTTTTATTATTCGGTCATTTAAATGTATTTTAAAACATATTTCTCTAAGCCTAAATTTCCACTATAGAAGTTCACCAAAGCTATCCATAGGGCGGCTTGTAGCATAGTGGTTAAGGTGCATGACTGGGACACGAAAGGTGTAGCCACAATAAGATCCGCACAGCTGTTGGGCCCTTGAGCAAAGCGCTTAACCCTGCATTGCTCCAGGGGAGGATTGTCTCCTGTTTAGTCTAATCAACTGTATTTTGCTTTGGATAAGAGCATCTGCCAAATGGCTGTAATGTAATGTCTGGGTGTGGTAATGAGAATTGTCAAGTAGGTATGATTGACATACCGTGCTCACATTTTCCACATTGTCGTTTGTTACCATAGCTATCTCAATGATACATGCTCATCTTGGGAAACTGCATTTTCACAAGCTAGCTAACTTAGTATAACTATAGATACCTATGGTAAGGACACTGACTTATCCAATAATAATTTTTGCTAGCTAGCTAGCCAAGTGAAGATAAAAGCACAACTATAATGTCCTTATGAAAGCAAACTAGCTAGCTAACATAATTGATTACATCACCTTGTGAAAGCAACTAACTTTGTGTTTATATACTGAGCTTTAATGAAATTAAAATGAAACTTCAAATAAATTATGTGACTGACGTTATAAAATGTTACTGATGTTACATGTGACTGACATTACATACTTCATCACCAACCCTGTCAGCACAAATAGTTGACCCTGTGTTTTTCACTAGTAAGCAAATTATCTTTGGGGCCATGTACGGGAAAAATTCATTCAAAGTTTCTCTTGGCAGATGTAATTATGGTAAAGTAATACATTTACTGCAATCTCAAAGAAAACTTTGAGAAGTTTGTGTACTGACCTTTCAAATATATGGGCAATTCCATTGTTTGTGATGACGTTTAAGTGGCACTTATTTGTGGGAGCCACATGAAAAATATGAGGCCTCTTGGATCAAATCTATCATTTCCAGTCACTTTTAGGTATTATGTTAGTACACCAGTTAAATATTTTCTACAATATATGCATATATATATATATATATATATATATATATATATATATATATAGTTCAGTCCAGTTGTGGTTCGGTCCAGTTGACTATAGGTCGTTTTAGGCGAAAAGTGAATTCAAATATTAAGAGAATCCATATCAGAAAGGGGAAGATTAAATGATTTTAGAGTATTTCTAATATAGCGAAACTTTTTTTTCTATGTCCCAAATAAATTCTTCATACAAAATAATGTCAAACTGCACCTCGAGATTCTATGTGGGTATTATCCATGCGATGCCTTAATAAGCAAATTCAATACTGAAATCTCATAAAATTGCTTGTTCTGTAATATCATCATTAAAAATTAGAATATCGTGGAAAAGTTTATTTTTTCTGCAATTCTAGATTCATTACACATAAAGTGAAATATTTCAAGCCTTTTTTTTGGTTTAATCATGATGATTATGGCTTACAGCTCCAGTATTCAGTATCTAAAAATATTATAATATTACATTACATACACCAATCAAAAAAAGGATTTATAATACAGAAATGTCGACCTTCTGAAAAAGTATGTTCATTTATGCACTCAATACTAGTTTGTGGCATGGAGGCAATCAGCCTGTGGCACTGCTGAGGTGTTATGGAAGCCCAGGTTGCTTTGATTGCGGCCTTCAGCTCGTCTTCCTCTTGACAATACCCCATAGATTCTCTATGGGGTTCAGGTCAGGCGAGTTGGCTGGCCAATCAAGCACAGTAATACCATGGTCAACAAACTAGTAGGCAGGTGCCAAGTCGTGCAGGAAAAGGAAATCAGCATCTCCATAAAGCTTGTCAGCAGATGGAAGCATGAAGTGCTCTAAAATCTCCTGGTAGACGGCTGTGTTGACTCTGGACTTGATAAAACACAGTGGACCAACACCAGCAGATGACATGACACCCCAAATCATCACTGACTGTGGAAACTTCACACTGGACTTCAAGCAACTTGGATTCTGTGCCTATCCACTCTTCCTCCAGACTCTGGGACCTAGATTTCCAAATGAAATGCAGAATATGCTTTCATCTGAAAAGAGGACTTTGAACCACTGAGCAATGGTCCAGTTCTTTTTCTCCTTAACCCAGGTAAGATACTTCTGAAGTTGTCTCTGGTTCAAGAGTGGTTTGACACTAGGAATGCGACACCTGTAGCCATTTTCCTAGACACATTTGAGCGTGGTGGCTCTTGATACACTGACTCCAGCCTCAGTCCACTCCTTCTGAAGCTCCCCCAAGTTCTTGCATCGGCTTTGCTTGACAATCGTCTCAAGGCTGCGGTCATCCCTGTTGCTTGTGCACCTTTTCCTACCACACTTTCCCCTTCCAGTCAACTTTCCATGAATATGCTTTGATACAGCACTGCGAACAGCCATCCCTTTCAGCAATTACCTTCTGTGGCTTACCCTCCTTGTGGAGGGTGTCAATGAGTGTCTTCTGGACAAATCTCAAGTCAGCAGTCTTCCCCATGATTGTGGTTGTGTGTACTGAACCCGACTGAGAGATTAAAGACTCAGGAAACCTTTGCCGGTGTTTTCAGTTAATTAGCTGATTAGAGCGCTTCTCAGGACTGTGCGAGTCTAGAATATATAACATTTTCACTTTCTGAAATATTGAACTTTTCCACGATATTATTATCTTTTGAGATGCACCTGTATATGAAGAAAAGTTGGTTACGGTAATTAATTATTCAGATGTCCCTATTCTGTTGTCCTCTTTAAATATATGTACGCATACTATGCATACAAATACACGCTAGACCGTTTGTCTATTAAGTTTTCAATGGCAACAACGCTACAACCGGTTCCATCCGGCTCGAGATTAAGATATCACTTCCGGTGGGGAGGGGCTGCTGCGCGTAGAGGAAGCTGCGATTGCAAGGCCTGTGAGCTCCAAGCAGTCAGCATACGCGATTTGGGGCAGAGGGGTCCGGGAGAAGTTAGAAAACAGGAACGAATTTGGTCATAAATGCACCATTTTTATTTTCTCCATGACAGCAGAATTGAGTCTCGAGCTTTTGCATGCAGATAGATATAGTTTGCGTTTCATTCTCGGGTTTCCCCACCTTTGATACGTCGGCAAATAACGTTATAGTTGTCACTCCCTTTGGACCCGTCAACAATAATAACAGCTTACTGTAAACGCTAGCTAGTTGGCTACATGATCTATACACGCTAGCTAGTTGGCTACATGATCGAACTTTGTATCGCCGTGCGAAAATTAGCAATATAGCTAATTATTATGTTACAAAGTCGCCGTTTCTGCTAACAGTGCACACAGGCCCTGTATTTCGGGCAGAGCATGAACGTCAGCGGGAGCAGCCAACACCTCAAATAGCTGCAAATATTTATTTGAAGCCAGGGGTTACCAGTTGACTCTGATCATGGTGAGTATTGGATGCTAATTATTAACTGGTTGTAATTGTAACTATTTTGTGCATGGGGCTTGACTACACCTGCCATTAAAGCATTTACACCAGAAATGGGCTAGTTAACGTCACTCTTTTCTGCCGAGACTTCAGATGGACCTATGTGGGTAATGAGATAATTCTGGTTATATTCGCATTGATGACCAACTAGCTACAGACTTGTACATACTTTGAGTCGAATATTGATACTTTGAGTCGAATTGATGCCTAAACCGAAGTCATACTTTGCAATTGCTTCGTGCAGGTAGGCTACGTGTGGACCTATTTGTGAGTTTGCTCCTATTCGTTCTTGATTATTATTTTTTGTATAATTTTCACCATACATTTAACTATTATGGATTTATACCTTTCTATGTTAGCTAGAGTTGCAATGAAAAGTACTGGTGCATCCTAAAGTAGCGGTATGCAATGTACAAGAGAAGCATAACCTGTGGGCACAGGGCTGAACAGGAAATGAAGTTGGATTGGATTCGTTAAGACGCCTCGCGAGTCGCCCAGCGTGTGCTGTTGAATCTTTGCACTGAGACATCTATTTAGCGTGTTCTAGCACATTCTGAGATTCCAGGACTGTACACACAACGCACACAGCAGACAACGAGCGACGTATTTTTTTTCAGTGACGCAATGAGTGAAAATGTCAGGAATGTTCTAAGACCTATGTCTATTTTTTGTTTGGCTTCCTCCATTTCGACACGCAGCATTTTATCAGAGAAAAATGTCCGTTCGGACTTGACACCGCGTGCTGCTTCTGAAAACCATTATGACCAGCTCTACGGTGTAAACATGGCTCCGTTGGCGTTGTATTCTTGTCATGTTTCCCTATTCGTGTGATGCAGTTTCTGGATTTTGAACCCCCCCCCCCCACACTTTTATTTTATTTTATAGTCATGATGTCAGATGAGTGCAGGGCCAGGCCCCTCACTGTAGCCTACCCTTTGTTAAAATCTAAGTATGAATCTGTTTTGTGGAGAATAAACTGTATGTTTTGTGTGAAATCTCCTGCATAATACCATCACTATGTTTATGGCTCCTATTTGAAAGCATAGGCAAAGTAGTGGACAGCGCTAAAGAGCAATTCCAGCGTTATGGATATGACGTTTAGACACAAAATGACAAACAAAATCCCTCAGAATAATAAAAAATGTTAATGCATATTATCAATGCACCCACTTGGCTGAGGGGAAGGGACAGGACAATTAAAAAAATATTGTTAAGCCAGCAAAAAATGCAATTAACTTGCATTTTGGATGTGACTCAAAAATAAGGTCTTTTGGGGAGTCTATGCACTTTCTAAAAACTCTGCATTTCTAATGCAAAAGGTTTGATTTCCATGTCATGCAGGAGGCTTGACTGAACAGAAAAATAGCAATAGCAATAGATTTTTATGAAGTGCTACCAACGTTACGGATATGACACCGTTGCATTTTGGATGTGACGCGTCTGAAATGCACATTGTTTGCCGATCTACTTCCCAATCAAATTTTATTAGTTTTGACATTGAGAAAACCATCTGAAATGGTTTTGAATGTTTTTAAGATGGCCGCCAAATAGCATTGTTTTCAGTGGTAAAGGGAGTAATAAATAAATTTTCCTGTTAGTCGATCATATTTCAAAATGGTCGTTCCTGACATAAGTTTAATGAAAACACAATGATTACTGGGAACGGAAAGTGTGCTCCTAAGCACACTAATTTTCGGTCCTCCAAAACCTCCTGTTTTAATTTGGTGTGTACTTGCCAGTTTTGTACTTGGGTTTGGGATGCCTTTGATCACATGACCGTTAACTTCCATGTTTGATTTGCGCACTAACTAGTCCACAAGTCTGCATGAGAGATGGCCATGGCATGCAAGAGCTCAGTATGCTTCAATTGTGTTAAATTTGGACCTCACTTGATAATGTAATTACAGCGTCAAGAATACCATAGATCCAGTCGGCAAGAGAGGGCATGCCTACAAAAACTCTTCAGTCCAAGCCCCCCAAAACTGGAAAATTCCATAGGAAATCAACAAAGTGGTCAATTACTTATATTCTTTGTATATTTAATCTAGTCATATTTTCAACAACAGCTATAGGTCGTAGCCCATAAAATCATGAACACAACTTCTGCAGCGGGATTTAAAAAGTGAAAGACATTGTTCTCTTCCTGGTTTTAGTATCTAAAATGGCAGCAAAACATTCGGAAAGAGTAATTCCTTAACCCTGCCCAATTCCCCCTCCCCCACTGCCTCCTATGGTCAGCTCGCTGTGTTAACATTTAGCAATGCCATCCGTATGCAAAAGCGTACATAAATAATTTTAGAGACAGCTCAGAAAAATAGCAGTTACACCATATACAGTGGTGTGAAAGTGTTTGCCCCCCCTTCCTGATTTTTTTTTTTTTTTTTTTTTTTTTTTTTTTGCATGTTTGTCACACTTCAATGTTTCAGATCATCAAACAAATTTAAATATTAGTCAGACAACACAAGTAAACACAAAATGCAGTTTTTAAATCAAGGTTTTTATTATTAAGGGAGAAAAAAATCCACCCATGGCCCTGTGTGAAAAAGTGATTGCCCCCTAAACCTAATAATTGGTTGGGCCACCCTTAGCAGCAACAACTGCAATCAAGCGTTTGCGATAATTTGCAATGAGTCTCTTACAGCGCTGTGGAGGAATTTTGGCCCACTCATCTTTGCAGAATTGTTGTAATTCAGCCACATTGGAGGGTTTTCGAGCATGAACCACCTTTTTAAGGTCATGCCACAGCATCTCAATAGGATTCAGGTCAGGACTTTGACTAGGCCACTCCAAAGTCTTCATTTTGTTTTTCTTCAGCCATTCAGAGGTGAACTTGCTGGTGTGTTTTGGATCATTGTCCTGCTGCAGAACCCAAGTTCGTTTCAGCTTGAGGTCACGAACAGATGGCCGGACATTCTCCTTCAGGATTTTTTGGTAGACAGCAGAATTCATGGTTCCATTTATCACAGCAAGTCTTCCAGGTCCTGAAGCAGCAAAACCGCCCCAGACCATCACACTACCACCACCATATTTTACTGTTATGGTATGATGTTCTTTTTCTGAAATGCGGTGTTACTTTTATGCCAGATGTAATGGGACACACACCTTCCAAAAAGTTCTACTTTTGTCTCGTCAGACCACAGAGTATTTTCCCAAAAGTCTTGGGGAACATCAAGATGTTTTCTGGCAAAATTGAGATGAGCCTTAATGTTGTTTTTGCTCAGCTGTGGTTTTCGTCTTGGAACTCTGCCATGCAGGCCATTTTTGCCCAGTCTCTTTCTTATGGTGGAGTCATGAACACTGACCTTAACTGAGGCAAGTGAGGCCTGCAGTTCTTTGGATGTTGTTGTGGGGTCTTTTGTGACCTCTTGGATGAGTCGTCGCTGCGCTCTTGGGGTAATTTTGGTCGGCCGGCCACTCCTGGGAAGGTTCACCACTGTTCCATGTTTTCGCCATTTGTGGATAATGGCTCTCACTGTGGTTCGCTGGAGTCCCAAAGCTTTAGAAATGGCTTTATAACCTTTTCCAGATTGATAGATCTCAATGACTTTCTTTCTCATTTGTTCCTGAATTTCTTTAGATCTCGGCATGATGTCTAGCTTTTGAGGATCATTTGGTCTACTTCACTTTGTCAGGCAGGTCCTATTTAAGTGATTTCTTGATTGAGGTGTGGCAGTAATCAGGCCTGGGTGTGGCTAGAGAAATTGAACTCAGGTTTAATAAACCTGACCGGGGGGGGGGGAAATCACTTTTTCACACAGGGCCATGTAGGTTTCTCCCTTAATAATAAACACCTTGATTTAAAAAGCTGCATTTTGTGTTCACTTGTGTTGTCTTTGACTAATATTTAAATTTGTTTGATCTGAAACATTTAAGTGTGACAAACATGAATAAATAAATAAATAAAAAAAATTCAGGAAGGGGGCAAACACTTTTTCACACCACTGTATGCCTACTTTTAACAAAAGTGCAATTGTTTTCATTGAATTGGTATGGAACACAAATCGAAGGCTTCAGGATGATATGAAACGCTAAGAAACAACGCAGTCAGACTGAACCCAGAACCTTGGCTGTGATTACTTTTTATCCCATCCTTAGCCTAGGGAATGTAATACACCAAATAGGAGGATGTAGACGAGTGTATGACGCCCATCAGTCCGGTCGTCACGCACGGGCTATTCTGCGGTGACTGAATTAGCATGTCAGTTGACTCAAGCAGCTCCTGATCTCTCTCTCTCTCTCTCTCTCTCTCCCGGCCACTGTTCGTGTATATCAGTGTACCAACTGATTATAATACTGATAAGATCCAGGGACTGTGTGGCCAGTAGACATATTGGCATTCGAGACAGATTTCTTACACCCTTTAAAACAAAATTTTTACTCTTGACATAGACACACACACCATGAAAGCGAATGCATGAACATGTAGCCACGAACGCAGCTGATGTGGTTGTTTCTGACTGGTGAATGGTGACAAACTGGCTAGCCTCCAAACAATGCACTAACTCCGGAGTTACTTTCACTTTGAAATTATATATTAATTATAGAATTTGGCATTTAGACATGCAGAGTATGAAAGCCAAAATATTGTTCTACAAAGTGAAGATGAAAGCCTAAAACAGCCAGAAATGTGAAATTTATGTGAAATTGGCTGTTGCGACTTACAATGGATTATAATAGAACGTGTCACATTTACATTGATATCGTGCTCATGGGTGTCCAGCAGTTTGTGGCTAAAGCCATGTAGGCTAGGTCCAGGCATGCTGGTCGATCTTGTCTTTTTCTAACCGGAGGGGGGTTTTTTTTTTTTTTCAGGGTGCAATTTTCAATAAGTATGGTTACAGGATATACTGTTCTTCAGAGTGAAAAAGGTTGACGTTTTACAACAAAAAAATCTACTTTGCGATACCTACGTCTAAATAAAAGACTTCTTTTGAAGGAGTTTCATGGAATATTTGAATACTCTGGTGAATATTTCTGAGGAAGAAAGGCACTTCGCTCCACAATTGGGGACAGGCTGGGCGGTAAAAGGCCGGGGAGGGGTTGGAGGTGCAAACATTTTTCATGATGTTTTATAGTTTAGTAAGCAAAATGTAATAATTTACACTTCATAAGACCTATAATATCTCTTCGTCTACAAATGTCCTTTTTACACTCACTGCACACTTTATTCGGTAAAGCTATACAGCAGTTTGGCTATATCCCGGTAAAACCTGAGCTATATTGGGGATTATGGGGTATAAGTTAGTCTGTGCCAAAAGTGCTGTCAAGCCAGATGGACACCCAACTAGACCTCAAGATTCTGGCTTTTCTTTACTGAGTATCTCCAGCCACCCACTGGTATCACTTGAAGCCACTCTTGAAGCTAATGTTAGCTGACGTTAGCCAGCTTTGTTTACATTACATTTGTTTACATTACTTCAGCATTTAATCACTTGTCATTAGCATATCAGAGGGTCTGTGCTGCAGATCATGTCCTCGCGAAAGCAATCCAATCGCTAGTTTGAAGTGTCACTTTTAGACGGGGAAGTTATCAAACAAGCTGGGACAAATACAGCGGTAACATGCAAACGCTAGAAAGTCAGCCAAAGCGCTGATCTTGGTAGCTGGATAACGTTAATTTTGAAGAGACTGAGTAGCTAACTTTAGCTGATGAGCTTATCTACGCTTGTAGTTCAATCAAATAAGCTAATGTTGTCAAGTGGCAGTCGTTAAATGAGTAAATTAAATTAGTATTCGCTGAATAGTTATCTGTACACAGAATTGGGTGTCTGGTGTTGCTGTGAAAGTTCAGTTGGTGATGAGGACCAATGACAAAGGAGGAGGTTTGGGTGGTTTAGGATTGGTCAATTGCCAAATCCCGAACAATTTCTGATGGCAAACCTGCCGAAATGTATGTTGAAATTCACATCTTTATTTTTTTATGTCTTCCATTGATATAATGCTTGCATGCTGACATTTCATTGCCAGCCCAACTGGCTGCTGTAGCCTATTGTTAACTCTACACTGACAAATGAATTGATTTAATCACCCACATTAAGCCTACTTTCTTTGTTTTATTTTTTATTGTTTGCACTGGCAAATAAACTCAAATGTTGCATGAATCTTGGATGTCGACATGTCAAAGTCACAGAACTGTCTGTACCAAGCCATTGTCGTTTTCTGTGTTTGGTGCTGCAATCATTGTCTCTTCCGTGTTTTGCCATCTGAATTGGATAATGTGAATCTGGCCTCTCCATAATACATGTTGCAAAATTCACTTTCAATATCTTGTATCTCATTTGAACATCTGAAGATTGCAGTGAAAAAAAATAAACCAAATTTGCCTTCTCCCACTGATGAGGAAGCGAGGGCAAGAGGGCTAAGTGCCAATGGGATGAACACTGTGTGCTTCCAGTGCTCATGGGAGTTGTAGCATTATGTACTATTACTGCAAATTGACTTATTTCAGATGCCTTTTGTAAACTCAAAAAAAGAAAAAATAGAAAATGCGACTGAAAAAGTTGGCTAGTAAGCCACTTCTACAAGTTACACACCCCTGCCGAATTGTCCCCGCATTTGTCGGGTGACCGGTTTTATGTCAAGCCCTGCTTACAACGGATCAAATTGCTGCGGAAAGCTAACTGCCCATTTGCGATACACATTACATCTTTATATTGCAGGTTGTGCAAGCTCGATTCCATTCTTCAGCAGAGCCAAGGCCTATTGTAGTTTAACGACTACAGGCTGATAGAAATGCAGGCTGATAAAAATGCAATATAAAAAAAGGTCACGGATGTCCAGCCCCAATGGGAAACTTCATGCTTCGCCTATGGCAGAAAGCCAAGTCGACCTGCATGTCCTGAGTCAGCCTTTCCCGGGGATTTTGGTGATTTCACAGTGCGGACCGGAGATTCCAATATGAGCAAACCCCTGCAGGGCCTTTTAAGTCCTGTCCTGCTGTCCCATAAACGGTTTACATATTTGGCCCACGAAGTACCCTGTCAGATGAAGGGCAGTAGGAATTATGCTTTTTATTTTTCAAAAGCCGATGACGTGATAAAAAAAGAAAAGAAAACACACCGCGGCCCATCTCAGAATGCAAAGTTCAAACCACTCCTGCGATGGATTTGACCAAAAATAAATCCTCTGTGTTCTGAAAGTGCTTTTCGCATTTGCCTTTGGAAAAGGCAAATTTGAGTTTATGCACATGAACGTGCTGAGGTGCAGAATAGCCATCTTTGCACATCTGTTTCTAACTGCGTGGCTGCAGACTGCAGCTCCAATGTCTTTGTGTGGCGTTGGCCCCTCTTAAAAACGGTGTGAGGCTTGAGCCCTTTCTGGAGGTGAAGGAAACAGAACCCTACATATCACTGACTCAGCTCTTGGTTCTTCAATAAGACTAGTTGCAGACTGCATATTTAGTGTATTTCCCAGTCTGCTTCTGCTCTCAAACACACAGAGCCTGTGGCAAATGTTTCCCATGGTAATATGCACCTTTTATAGTTGTATTGAATTATGCTGTCCACATTAAATGTCCAACTTTTTGTGTGTGGCAAGTAAGCCTAATGTTTTCTGGAAATTCAGTCGCCAGTAGTTTTGTGAGCCAGGCGTCAGTTTGTTGGTTTGTTTGATTAATCTCTCACTGCTCTCCTGTTGCTCCTCCCCTCTCTCCTCTCCTCTCCTCTCCTCTCAGGCGTCAGAGGAGGCTTCCCTTCGTGCTCTGGAGAGCCTCATGACGGAGTTCTTTCATAGCTGTACCACCAATGAGCGCAAGAGGGAAATCGGTGAGTCGGACTCTTACGCCGAGTTGCGGATGAGCTAATACGGGCTTCTTCTGTGTCCCGTCTTCCTCAGTTTGCAATAAATGTTGTCTGACTGACGTTGGGAAGGGTCGGTTCAACCGACAAAAATGACCGTGTCCCATTCTGTGTCGAGTTCTGTTTTATGGTGCCTTGTTCCAGAAGGTTCCACATTGGTAAATGAGAACTCTTGGAACACGCCAGCCGTGCCCTGAGTTGTTTTGCTCTCCGTTTCTCGCAGAGGAGCTGCTGAACAACTTCGCCCAGCAGACGGGAGCGTGGCGCTACTGCCTCTACTTCCTCTCCAACACCCGCAACGAGTACGTCATGATGTACAGTCTCACGGTGTTTGAGGTGAGTGCTTTCTGCGTGCTCATTCAGGCCGTGTATACCCCTTGACTCTCGCTTGTCACGTCACGAGCAGGCTTAATGTTCTGCCAGTGGAGTGGTTTCTGTAATTCAGAACGGCAGTGTGCCCTTACTGTAATGCGTTTGCATTGAGTGCTAGAGCGGCAGTCAGTCGGGGCTGCTCTGAATGGGCTGGCTGTCGGCTGTCTTCGCTCCCCGCGGTTGGCGTGACGACAGGTCTATCCAGCGGTGCGCTACTGTACCGCGCAGTGAGGACGAGGTCCAGCAAATGTGACACACTGGCGCAGTTTCTTATTAAAAGGACACATCCTCGTTTATGGACGCTTATCCGCTCCGATTAAGCAGAGGACACCCGTAAAAACCAGCGCAGAATATCTTAGCCAGGCTTGCGGGCCGGGTTGACCTTGCACTGCCTCCCCTAACAGTTTAATTCTTTTTTGGCCTTCCCAAAGAATTAACCAAATGCGCTGTGCTTGGTATCTTTCCAGTCTTCTTAAAGGAGTAACATGGTGGTTGAACGTGACACTTTCCAGTTGTCTTTAGGCAACAATAATACAAATGTGCATCTTTTTTAAAATGTATTATTCAGTCATTTAAATTTATTTTAAAACGTATTTTTCTACGCCTAAATTTCCCGCTATAAATGTTCACCCTAACTGTCTTGATATGGTAATAACTGTCAATTAGCTATGATGTGTCCCCACTTTCCTGTAGGCCAGTGGCACAAACTGTGGGGCATGAGCGATAAGGGGAGTGGTTATCCTCTTGTGACGCGCTACGAGGAGAACATTCGCAACCGGTTGAAAATAAGACGATACATTTAAAATGCTTACTTCTCCAAAACTAAAGAACGGACATATTTCATACTATCATCGTGTCTCTTGTGCAAATTGTATAGAAAAACCTGGAAAGTGTGACCAACCACCGTGTTACCGTGTTTCAGCATGCTTGAAATGCCTGCCACTCCACTCCATGTGACCATGCAGTTAGCTGAACAGTCTCATATGTTTTTGCCTCTTTGTATACGTGTAAAATGGAGGCTGCTGAGTAGTAGCAGGCACTGTATACACCAGTGCTTCCTCTTACAGACTAATATTTTGATTGCCGAAATATCAGTTTAATATCATTGCATGATATCGAGGTCCAGCCAGACGGAACACCGTTTTTGTTATCCATAACTTGTTTATAATCCCTGCTATCCATCTGATATCTGTTTGTGTGAAATGCGTGTAGAAAATTGTTCCGGCTCGGTACAGCGAATTGTTATCCAGCCTGTACTTAGCCTCACGCGCCAGGGTTTTACCTCTTCAGACTTTACGCCTGACAGAAGCGGTGCAGTTCAGACCGCTGAACCCACCCTCGTTTGGGACGTAGCCAATACTTTCTACGCTACATTACAATCTGGGCATTTTGCAGACTCTCTTATCGTGAGTGCATAACCAGAACCAGGGACGAGTGCGCTGAAAGCCTGAGAAGGAAGCACAGTCCCAAGAGCTAGAAGTGACTAAGCCTTCACAACAGTCCTGTGAAGTAATCTGTTTTGGTTTGAATTTTGGCTTCTGGTCATTGGTTTTCCACCCAGTTTGGTGCATACTCAGGCTTTGTAACGGAGGAAGGAGAGGGAGTTGTGTGTCATCAGCATAGCTATGAAACGTATCATGCGAGGAGATGACCGAGCCAAGAGACTTGGCATAGAGACAGAAGAGTGAGACTTGAGGTATCAGAAGTGTGTTTCCCCTGACATTCGGGAGGGCCCATCAAGGTAGGAAGCAAACCAGTTGAACTGTGTTGTGCACGCTGGGTTGTGCGCGCTGGGTTGTGCGCGCTGGGTTGTGCGCGCTGGGTTGTGCGCGCTGGGTTGTGCGCGCTGGGTTGTGCGCGCTGTGTTGTGCGCGCTGGGTTGTGCGCGCTGGGTTGTGCGCGCTGGGTTGTGCACGCTGGGTTGTGCACGCTGGGTTGTGCACGCTGGGTTGTGCACTCTGGGTTGTGCACTCTGGGTTGTATGCTGATGAGCTGTGGGCTGTGCTGTGCTGAGCTGCACTGCAGGTTCTCAGGGCAGTTGGGGAGGAAGTTGGTCAGCTGCTGTGTCGAATGCTGCAGGCCTGTGTGACACCGTGGAACGGAGACACAGGGAAGTGATCTCCTGGCCAGGGAAGAAGCAGGATTTACATGTAGTTTCTCCCCCCAAGTTCCCAGTTCATGTTTTGTGTTGTTAATCTCAGTGTTTTCTGTCGTTGTGAGGAAGTTGACAGCTGTAGGGCGGTAAAGCGACCGTATAAAATCATTTTTAAAAGGTGTGTGTTTGTCTGTCACTTGCAAGGCACTGACAGCCTTTGGACCTAATCAACTCATACCAATTACTCATGGAAAAAGTAAAGGTCAGGCAAGAGAGGGGATTATTCATTACTCATCTCATTGGCTATCCTTTTGTATAAACATAATGCTTACGAAAGAAGTATTGCAGAAAATAAATCTCTTGGTTTCGTTTAATCGCTTCTGAGATTGAGGGACGTCGTACCAGCAGTTTATTACAGAGGCCCAAGGGACCAGTGCCAGCAGTAGTGGTGCTCTTTTGACAGGGGAGTTATGATTTATGATGCTGGTTTCTTCCCGTCTTGTTGGTGTTGCAGCTGTACCTGCAGGAGATCATTTGAAGTGTTGATCTGATCGGTTGAAATTCTCCGATTGGTCGGTTTTTTTCCACATATCAAACTCCCAGGACTGGAAAGCAGGGGATCCCGAACAAAAAAAACGTCCTGTGTATGTATGCGTGTCAGGCCACATTTTAGTAAGGAGTAGGTCACAGACAATGTGATTAATTACTAATTAATGAACACGGGAAAGGCCAGAGGCCGTGCCATCGGGTGTTTAGACTTTTAAATTTAAATGACCTTTCCTCAATAATTGGGCTTAGTATTATTATTTAAAATTTTCCTCAATAATTGGGCTTTGTATTATTATTTAAAATTCTATACGTATGACTCTGTGAAGAAATGCGGGCAGTTTCTTCCGTTTTCCCCCTCCAGACAATCGGCAGCCGGTGCTGGTACCCAGGTGCGAATGTGCTGCTCTGTCCTCAGGCACGCTATTCAGAAACCGAATGACTGAAGGCCTGATACAAATTGCTCTATTAAACCACATAACCCCACAGGATTCATTCCGTTGCAATTGTGATGAAATTATGACATTTTATGGAGGCGAATAGGGTGTGGACCTGATTTATAACTTCTATAGTTATAGAAATGATTTATAACTCGACCTCCAACATTTTTCCTTTTTATTTATTTATTTATTCATTCATTTATTTATTTATTTTTTATACACACTGAATCAGAGACTTCTGTTCACTCTGCAGGGTGGTCTATTCAGATTAAAAGCTGTGCATTCTGTGTGGAATTGATGAGTATGAGGAGAGATTCTGAGAGTACCGTTTACATTTACGTTTCAAATGGAATAGATTTCAATTGCAATGAAAGCAATGTTCCAGAAAATACAATTAATTAACAATTAACAGAAAGTAAACTCATTTTTTTTATGTAGGCCTACATGCTTCGCAAAATTTAATCTCAAAGCTTGGCAAAGCCCTTCTGTGAGGTTATGCACCGTACAATTGAGGCCGCCACTGGCGTGTAGTTCAGGCGTCCCGTAGCCTCGGCCCGTTCTCAGCTCCCCCCTCTTCCTGCAGAACCTAGTCAACAAGATGTGGCTGGGCGTGGCCTCCCAGGACAAAATGGAGATCCGCGGCTGCCTGCCCAAGCTCCTGCTGTCCGAGCACAAGGCCCTGCCCTACTTCATCCGCAACAAGCTCTGCAAGGTCATCGTGGACATCGGCCGGCAGGACTGGCCAATGTTCTACCACGACTTCTTCACCAACACCCTGCAGGTAACCGAGGGCTTCCCTGGGACCTAGAGCTCTTCAATACAGAGTGCGTTTTTTTTCCCCCCTTTGTTTTTCTTGAGGGATGGTGGGATTCTGCGTTTGAAGTTTCGCAGTTTCGCACGCTGAGCGGTTGTGACGTGACTCGTCGTCTCAGTCATGTGAATATAGGCTTCGGCTTGACCGTGGCCCGGTCACACATCGGTGATCTCTGGTGAACACCGGAGACCTCTGAAATGCAAAGGACGGAT
Source organism: Conger conger (assembly GCF_963514075.1). Taxonomy (NCBI): domain Eukaryota; kingdom Metazoa; phylum Chordata; class Actinopteri; order Anguilliformes; family Congridae; genus Conger; species Conger conger. Next base: position 34,729,007 of record NC_083775.1, read on the forward strand.
GAAAAATTAACAGAAAGAGAAGGTTTTTCGGTTGCTTCTTTGAGGCTGCTTGGCAGAAAAACAGTCTGGATTGAGAGCAGATACGGTCTTGACGACTGCACGGTGCTTAGATCATTGAAATCTGTTTGCTGTGGAATTATGCAAGAGCTGTCATGAGTTCCATCTGTGATAAAATGCGAGCCCACAAAGTCAGAGATGAATAAAGATAAGCAGACCAAAAATATATAAAGCATATAAGGAAAATGACCTACTAGCGGCTGATAGCGATCGATGAAGAGTGAAGCGAAAGGGGGCCAGTTTAGTTATGTGTTGAATGCTGCAGTTTTTTAATGATGCAATATTATTTTCTATTTTATGAGTGCGATTTGTTTTTAACTGTGTTTTTGATCTCTGCACACTTTGTCTATTGTCCCAATTTATTTAGATGTATGAAAATGCCATTCTTTCAATGCACGCGTGTAATAGCATCTTTCGGTTTTTCAATTCATTAGAATCGTTTTAATTATATGGGTGGTGGAAGTAACAGTAACTACTAAATAAATGCTGAATGGATTCAATTCCGATTTAGTTGAATAGTGAATCAAACTAAATGCAATTAAATTAAATGGTGCATCAAATAAAATACAATGAAATCAAATATTGAAGTGTTAAAGCGCTGTCAAATTAAATAATCGTTTAATTATTGTATCTGGTCGTCTTGACATTTGGTCGTATTTATTTACCAGCAGTTTAATCGATGCAATTCCAGTTGCCACCGTTTTTTTTCAATTCAATGCTGCTGTCAGTACCACTTATCATTTTAATGTCAGTTTCACAGTTTGGCCATGTGTCAATCAAATTGCCCGGCCCACCAACATGTCCCACATTTATGCACTGGAAGATCAACAACACTTGACGCTATAGGTTTGTCATACTACGAGAATAAAGCAATAAATCCTGCTCCGTTATGTCTGGAACATAAATGGGACCATAAATGTTTCGTACCGGAAACATTCGTGAAAAACGATACATTGGTCAACCTTTGTGGACCTTTTTGAAACCATTTTGAATAGATGAAAATCCATGTCCTATGTGGTTTGTCAGATTTGCACAGAACTATTGTATGTATTTGTAAATGTTTTTAAATTCAGTATAAACAAAATTTGCTGCGCTTGAGAACGTGCCTGCAGTGAGCCAATGAATTTGCATGTGGACATTGCTTTTCTATGCAAACCGTCAACAACTTCAAATTCAGCTCCTGGGCTGTCATGATCTCGATAGAAAGTAGTCCGTAGCTAGCCATTCCAACCTCTAAAGTATAGTCCAAATGGTTTGAAAAGGGAACATGATGAGAAACAAAGTTTAGTAGCGGAAAGTAGGCTATAGCTCGCGTGAAATGGCAAATGGGTGGTGGGGGAATGGTTAGATTAGCATTCACTCTTTGATTGGGTTAAAGGTGCAATAGGTAAGATTTTTGTGTTAAAACATTGTTACAAAACCGTTGTAAATCCCTTCCTATCATTGAAAAAGGCTCAGGTTGGCTTCAGATATCAAAAAATACAGTTGATCGACATTATATAGCTGTAAAATAATTTGAGCTCATTGGTTGAAAATTGGTTCAGATTGCCACAGCCGACAGAGAAGGGGGAGGGATAAACAGTGTTGTGGTTTGAGGGTGTTTTGTTGCTGCTTGTTGCTGCAATTCCTCTCTTGACCGTCTCCAGTATGTTTTCGGTGAACAGTTTCCTTTGCTGGAGCAAATTCAGCCCTCTGCATTTACATATTCAGGAAATGTGCTTCCGTGGGTTTAATCTGGAAATATGTTCAAATATTCTTCTTCTGTCTTATGAAAATGCATAGGCATGTTGCACGTTAGTCCATAGTGGATGGCTTGGGGTTTATCTGCATGAAGAGAGGTGGTCGTCTGTGTTACAGCTGGATCGGTGTAGCTGCCAGGCAACTTCGCTCTTTGAATCACTTTTAGACCTGCCATAGCTTCTGGGGCTTATGGGAGGGTCTTTCTGAAGTGATGTAAACGCACATCCCCTCCTTGCCTTAACGTGTTTGTGTAGGGTATTGTCCTGCACCCTGCACGATGACCTCGTCAGTCCTCGCATGCTGCCGCGTAAAACAGGAAGTTAAAAACGCGAACCCAAGCAGCGCCTAGCAATGCGAGCGGCGTGTCAGTTGGAGGGGTTTATCCTGTGTGTCTGTGTTTGTAGGAGCGGGGTGTCAGGTGGAGGGGTTTATCCTGTGTGTCTGTGTTTGTAGGAGCGGGGAGGAGGGGTTTATCCCCTGTGTCTGTGGGAGCGGGGTGTCAGGTGGAGGGGTTTATCCTGTGTGTCTGTGGGAGCGGGGTGGAGGGGTTTATCCCCTGTGTCTGTGGGTGTGTGAGCTGGGTGTCAGGTGGAGGGGTTTATCCCCTGTGTCTGTGGGAGCGGGGTGTCAGGTGGAGGGGTTTATCCTGTGTGTCTGTGTCTGTAGGAGTGGGGTGTCAGGTGGAGGGGTTTATCCTGTGTGTCTGTGTCTGTGGGAGCGGGGTGTCAGGTGGAGGGGTTTATCCTGTGTGTCTGTGTTTGTAGGAGCGGGGTGTCAGGTGGAGGGGTTTATCCTGTGTGTCTGTGGGTGTGTGAGCTGGGTGTCAGGCGGAGGGGTTTATCCCCTGTGTCTGTGGGAGCGGGGTGTCAGGTGGAGGGGTTTATCCCCTGTGTCTGTGGGAGCGGGGAGGAGGGGTTTATCCTTTGTCTCTGTAGGAGCAGGGTGTCAGGTGGAGGGGTTTATCCTGTGTGTCTGTGTCTGTGGGAGTGGCGTGTCAGGTGGAGGGGTTTATCCTGTGTGTCTGTGTCTGTGGGAGTGGCGTGTCAGGTGGAGGGGTTTATCCTGTGTGTCTGTGTCTGTGGGAATGGCGTGTCAGGTGGAGGGGTTTATCCTGTGTGTCTGTGGGTGCAGCTGATCCAGACGCCGGCCATGGCTCCCCTGGGCCTGGTCCTGTTGAAGACCACGTCGGAGGAGCTGGCCTGCCCGCGGGAGGACCTGAGCGTGGCCCGCAAGGACGAGCTCCGGAAGCTTCTGCTGGAGCAAGTGCCCGCCGTGCTGAGCCTGCTGACCGGTACGTCTCTCCGTGTATCTCTCTCTCTCTCTCTCTCTCTGTCAATCTGTATACTGCCCTCTCTCTCCCTGCTCTTCTCTCTCATTCTCTTTCTCTCTCACCCCCTCATTCTCTCTCTGTCACTCTGTATACTGCTCTCTCTCTCTCTCCCTGCTCTCTCTCATTCTCTTTCTTTCTCTCACTCCCTCTCTCTCCCTCTCATTTCCCCCTCTCTCTGTCACTCTGTATACCACCCTCTCTCTCTCTCCCTCCTGCTATCTCTCTCCCTCTCATTTCCCCCTCCCTTTCTCCCTCCTGTATTAAGCTTCATTTTATTGAGTAATGAAATGCATTTTGACATCTTATGGTGATCTGTAGTACCAAAGTTATTCGGTCACCACTGAAGAGGTCCCAAACTCCGATACCAAGCCCTACTCGTATGTCCCAGTTTTGGCCCAGTGTTTTGCCATCACAACGTGAAGTGTAGCTCACTGCAGTGGAGGAGGTGTGTCCTTAAATACCCCTCTCTAACTGAACAGAAGGCTCTGACAAATCTGAACTACCCTACTATTATCCTTCCTCTCTAGTGCTGCTACTTTTGGTTTGGTTGCTCTCTCAACCCCATGACTTGGTCTTGGGTATTTCCTGATTGAAACATAAAATGAAAGCGAAAAAAGAAAAGGCAAATGCAGGGGCGATCACGTTAAATCAGGTTTAATCTGCTCGTTATGCTGAGGGATTGTGTCGTGAGGGATTGCAATCTTTATTTTTTTCTTTTACTATTTTTCTATAAATAAATATTTGTAGTTCTTTATGTCATTTCAGATTTCTGGAGAGGAATGTTTCTGTTGACTCTCTTTGGAATAAGCTTTCCACAAGTATTAGGTCTATACATGCGTTTTTAGATCTGACGTCCACAATTTCACTGTGCTCGGAAAGGAACAGCTGTTGGCTGTTATTTCATTTGCAGAGTGGGTTGGTGTGCATTCAAAACCACAGGACTACACTCAGTGAGCACTTTATTAGGTATTTATTTTACCTGTTTTTTAGTAATAAGTCTTCTGCAGCTGTAGCCTATCCACTTAGAGGTTTGACACCTTGTGTGTTCAGAGATGTGTTCCACACCGAAACACCAACCCAGGAAAGTTTTGTGTTTGTCGTTGGTGTGAAAGGGTCGACCTACATTATCCAACCCAGGTTTGCCTGCCTGGAAACAGGCCAGTCTGCCCAGCAGTGTTCACCTTTTCCTACGACTAAACTGTACCTAATGCTTAGTTTACCTAATAGTTATCAAGCGGTATCAAGCCTGGTCTTGAAAACTCCCAGTGGTTCTGCATCCACTGCATGTCCTGGCAAGCTTTTCCACTCAGTGTCACTCTGTGTGGAAATAATATTCCCTAATGTCCCTGTGCATACGTGCTGGGTTAAGCAGTGTAAGGGCAAACTACATGGTATCCGCTAGCCAGCTGGGTACCAAGCTGTATTGGCAGGAAGGGAACGTTTACAGAAGGAAATATGCGGCCCGTGTCTTGAGCAGTGAGGGCCTGGTTGAAAAACTAAAAGAAAAAAATAATTTAAAAAATTGGCATTTGGCAGACTCTCTCATCCAGAGCAACGTACAGTTGATTAGACTAAGCAGGAGACAATCCTCCCCTGGAGCAATGCAGGGTTAAGGGCCTTGCTCAAGGGCCCAACGGCTGTGTGGATCTTATAGTGGCTACACCGGGATTAGAACCACCGACCTTGCGTGTCCCAGTCATTTACCTTAACCATTACGCTACAGGCCGCCCTGGGTTCCACCCGCCTCCAGTGCCCTGTGTCAACCCCAAGATTTTGTGTGCAGAAGTGGTATTGCTGTCACTTGAAGTGTTCAAGTTAAATCCGTATGTTCCAGCACAGTGTTCTGGTAAAATCTCCACTTAACCCTTTCAGTCCAAAGAATGCCATATCAAATCAAAATGCCAATATGTTGTTAGTAAAACCCTATGAGAATTTCTCAACTTTCTCAGTTTTCTCAGCCAAAGCCAAAACCCCTTGTGATGTGGGCAGGGCCACTTCATACTGGGCTTGGGACTGAAAGGGTTAAAGTGTGGTCAGGTCAGGTTGATATCTACCGTCCGCTTCAGGGCCAGAGGGAGGCCGCCGGTTCAGTGCTCCCAACCCAACCGTACTGACGTGAGATCATTCCTGCTACCCCGCAGGTATTCTGGAGACCATCTGGGATAAGCACAGTGTCACAGCCACCACCCCTCCCCCATCTCCCACATCAGGAGACAGCGGTAAGATCGCCCTCCCCAGGTCTCTCTCAGTACTTCCCTAAGGGACTTTATGCTGTTCATCTGTACCTTCTGTGCAACTAGTAGTAGATTATCCATTATTATTACATTATTTATACCAAAGCTGTCTATTGTATACACCAAGATGCATATTGCGCGACATAAGAGCCGTCATGGTAACTGCACAACGGTCATGAGGCACTCAGGGTGACGGACAGTGAGAGCCAGGTGTTTGGAATCTGAATCTGAATCTGAATCGGAGTGAAAGCCGGCCCTCCAGGATTGCAGTTTGACACCCCTGGTGCGGTGCTAACCGCTCTACCCCACCCCCCCCACCCCCGCAGGAGAGCTTCTGGGCAGCCTTCTCCAGGGGACGGTGTACTCCAAACTGCTGTCCCAGCCCCTGCCCCAGCTGGACCAGGAGAGCCTGCAGCTGTGCTCCCTCGCCCTGGAGTGCCTGGCCCACCTCTTCAGCTGGATCCCCCTCTCCACCAGCATCACGCCCTCCCTCCTGGCCACCGTCTTCCACTTCGCCCGCTTCGGCTGCGACCTCCGGGGTGGAAAGGGCAAGCTGGGGCCCTCCATCTACTCCTCGTCCTCGTCGTCCTCCAACGGGGGCTCCACGGGAGGCCCCGGGGCCCCGCCGCCCTCGGGGCCGGTGAACGGCAGCACGGTGCCGGGCGGGTGCAGGGCGGACCGGGCCAGGCTGGGCGTGCTGGCCATGACCTGCGTCAACGAGCTCATGTCCAAGAACTGCGTGCCGCTGGACTTCGAGGCCTACCTGCTGCGCATGTTCCAGCAGACCTTCTTCCTGCTCCAGAAGCTGACGCGCGACAACAACGCCCACACCGTCAAGAGCCGGCTCGAGGAGCTGGACGAGGGGTAAGGCCCCGCCCCGACGCTCTCCGCAAGGGCGGCGCTGTCCAGGAGACCTTGGCTGCTTCCAAAATACGTAGTTCAGTTGAGCGAAATGTAGCGGAAATGGAGAAGGAACCGGAGCTGAGGGTTGAGATTGCCCTCTTTTCTCCTTCTAGTCTCTCTGGTAGCGTTGACCAGGAGACCGTGGCAGGTTCTTAAAAAAAAAACGTAGTTCAGTTGAACGGAACGTAGCAGAAACCTCAACCGCTAGGTAGCCGGTGTCACGGGGAAGGAAGGAAGGAAGGAAAGCAGAGCGAGGCAGAGACTCTGACTGACGGCCTGTTGGGCGTAGTTGGCCACGTTTCCCCCCTTCGAGGGCTCGGTGCTTAGACAAGTCCCGGCTCGTTAGGATTGTTCTAAACCCGGAGCACCTGAGGGCACTTTCTCTCTCTCTCTGGGACAGGAAGGGCCTTTACTCTGAAAGGGCCGGTCTAGCAAACATACGCCTTTTGCCCATTGGCCCCTTGGCACCTAGAGGGAGCCAACTATTGGGCACTGCTGGTGAGTGACGGTGACTTGCTGAACCTCCCCCCTCGCCCGCCCCCCCCCCCCCCCCCCCCCATACCTGCAGACTGATTTGTAATTCGGCCGAGGTGTCGAGTAAGGGTGCGGCATTCCTTTAGTTATTGCTGTTTTCCACCAATTTGGGTGCAGGATGACCGGTGAAAGGGCATTCGAACAGCTCCACACTGACCACAGGTCATTGGCCTCTGCGAGCTTTAATGGGCGAAAATTTCCACACACTTGTGCTTCTGTTGTAATGTGGATGCAGTGCGGCGGATCTGCACCAAGCTGCTGTCCTAAGGGCCAGGAGGCGACAGTTATGTGCGATGGATTATATGGATATGCAATATGTTTGAGAGTGTAGTCTAAGCAGTGGTGGTCCCACGGGGCTTTGGGTATTGTCTAACTAATTGTGCACACTACTTGTGTTTGGTCTTTCCGTGTTTTGTCTTGGATTTGTAAAAGAGCGCATTTGACACCGCTGGGATGGTGTCACCGCACACCCAATTGTTAGGGGTTGTGATAAACCGCACCGCGTTTTAATCTCCTCGTTAAAAAAGGAGGAATGCCTCATGACCAAGAATAGACAGATTCTTCCTTCACGTTCTGTCAGTGGGATGCCAGATCAGAAGTAACTCTGAGTAGTATGGCAGCACGCATGGCATGTCGATATCAAAGACATATCGCACTGCTTCACGTCGTTTCATAATTCAGAATAAGTAGCCTGATAATGGAATTGAATGTGCTCAGTCATTAGCCTTGAGGCTAAGAAATACTTGGTTGGGAACATGAGCAGACGAGTACCAGGGCTTGCACAATCTCTTGAATGACTTTTTATTTTAAACCTAAAACAAACTACCACTATTAGACAGATATCTTCTGGGGCTCAAAAGGATAGTGTAACAGCCACTTTGTTTGGTTGGGAGGGTATAAGGTTAGAGTGCCTTATGGCATTCTTGGGACTGAAAGCGTTAATCATACCTGATGTGGTAGTCAACAAGCTAACATCAGAGGCCACGTGAAATGCTTCCGGAACAACATTCACTATCTAGTGGGTTTTGATAAGACAGCCAATCAGCAGCAATGTGTGCTTTTATAGTGCTATTTTTTATGTGCTTTTCTTTGGCTCTTACGGTTTTTCTTCTTTTTTTGGCTGAAAGCGTTTCACATGGCCTCGGATATTGGTTTACTACCGCGTCTGAGTAGCCCCTTCACCCAAGTCCCCTTGTCACCAGAATGCCAGTATCCTGAGATTGCTGAACCCAGACATTCAATGCTCTGATTGGAGGCAACAACTCTGTGTTCTAGTTTTAGTAGTAGACTGCACCGCCCCCGTCAGGACCCATCTGCAACCACTGTGACACATTGGAAAATGCCATCTATCTGGGAGTTTATGAAAATATTCTTTCACCAACATTTCTTTATTTTTAAATCATTTAAATTATTTTAATAGCCTCACGGTATGCCAATACAGTGGTGAAAAACACTGCTCACTGAATTGCAAAATGTGGAATTCTTACCTAAAAGAAAAAAAAAAAGTGAATCGAAATGTCGGGTAGCCCTCATAAGTACTGTGCTTGCAGTAAAAACTTGGATAAAAGCACCAGCTAAATTACAAATTATTTTGTTTATTATTATTATTAAGATGTTTATTTCAACTGGCTGACTTTTTTGTTTGTTTTGTCTGTTTAAATTGTTGTGTGATTTAGTATTTGAACTCAGATGACCTATAGTTATTATCTGCCTATATGTAAAAATACATCATTTCTGTTGTGAAAATTTAATCTGATGGCCTTGTGCTCATTTTCTCCCCTTTTCTCCTGTTTTTACCCAGCTATGTGGAGAAGTTCACCGACTTCCTGCGGCTGTTTGTCAGTGTTCATCTGAGAAGGATAGAGTCCAATGCTCAGTTTCCTGTAGTGGAATTCCTCGCACTGCTGTTTAAATACACTTTCCACCAGGTACGGCACACTGACCAAATACACTTTCCACCAGTACATCACATCCTATTAAAATACACTTTACCCCAGGTACGGCACACTAATCACTCACACTCACTCCCTCATTCAGGGACAGTTTGCACAGAGCCTGCACTTTCTCTGATAGCCTCTAGAGGGCCTGCACAAGATTTGTGCTGGTTTCCCCCCAAATGGCTGTTGGAGTGTATTTATCGAGGATTTGATAATGTATGCATTTTTGGGCTCTGTGTTTTTGCAGCCAACTCATGAAGGCTACTTTGCCTGCCTTGACATCTGGACCATCTTCTTGGACTATCTGACCACAAAAATAAAAAGCAGGCTTGCAGACAGAGACAGCGTACTGAACAGGTACAGTCTGTTTATTTAGGAAATTGTCCTGTGCAAATCATATTGGGTATCTGCATTGAATGCGCTAAATGAAGTTAATTGGTTCTGGGACATTTTATATTTTGAATGTGGACAAGAATGCCAATATGTTTTGTGTTAAAAATTGAGTTGAGGGGTTTTAAAGTTTTTGCTTTTTTGTTGAAAAAAATCTGTAAATGCCTTGTATTTTGGGGCTGTTTCTTCCCCACATAAAATCCCCATTAAAATATAAATGGCAAAATCCACACTCAGTGATCACGTTATTAGGTAGACCTGTACACCAGCTTGTTAATGCAAATATTTAATCAGCCAATCATGTGGCTGCGACTAAATGCGTGCAGATATGGTGAAGAGGTTGAGCTATTTTTCAGACCAAATGTCAGAATAGCGAAAAAAATTTACTTTGACCATGGAATGATTGTTGGTGCCAGACATGTTTCACATACAACAGTCTCTGTTAATGAGAGAGGTCAGATGAGAAGGGCCAGACTGATTAAAACTGACGAGAAGGTGACAGTAACGCAAATAACCCCAGAAGAGCATCACTGAACACACAATGTGACAAACCTCTAAGTGGATAGGCTACAGCAGCAGAAGACCAATAAGTCTAAAAAAATGTTTGAAATACCTAATAATATGCTCACTGAGTGTATAAGTTAAGTTGGGGAAATTTTGTACAAAATGTTTTTTTAGAAAAATTTGTAATTTAACGGGCATTTTGTGCTTGGTTTGCATGACTCGGCTGGCATAAGAACATCTAAATGAACTACTTAAATTGGTCTCTTCATTGGCTCATATTTTATGAATCTATAGCACTTTGGTGGGGTTTCAGTGAGGTGTGGTATGGGTGGAGTTTGTGTGTGGTGCAGTATGTGGTATGGGTGGGGTTTGAGTGTGTGGCGCAGTATGTGGTATGGGTGGGGTTTGAGTGTGTGGCGCAGTATGTGGTATGGGTGGGGTTTGAGTGTGTGGCGCAGTATGTGGTATGGGTGGGGTTTGACTGTGGGGTGCAGTATGTGGTATGGGTGGGGTTTGAGTGTGTGGTGCAGTATGTGGTATGGGTGGGGTTTGAGTGTGTGGTGCAGTATGTGGTATGGGTGGGGTTTGAGTGTGCGGTGTGGTATGTGGTATGGGTGGGGTTTGAGTGTGTGGTGCAGTATGTGGTATGGGTGGGGTTTGAGTGTGCGGTGTGGTATGTGGTATGGGTGGGGTTTGAGTGTGTGGTGCAGTATGTGGTATGGGTGGGGTTTGAGTGTGCGGTGTGGTATGTGGTATGGGTGGGGTTTGAGTGTGCGGTGTGGTATGTGGTATGGGTGGGGTTTCAGCTGACGCCCCTCCTGGCTCCCTGCAGGTATAAGGACGCCCTCGTGCTGCTCCTCAGGGAGGTTCTGAACAGGATCCAGTTCCGATACAACCAGGTTCAGCTGGAGGAGCTGGATGACGAGACGCTGGATGATGATGTGAGCACTGCTGCTTCCGTCTTATATTACAAGCCTCTCTCCAACACAAGATGGCTCCCTAATGATTACTTATCGTTTGTTTACCAGGTGGTTCACACGTAGCAAGTGTGTGGCTAGTATAGTTTGAAATATTGAGGGACTACTTCTAGTTACTTGTTTTATTCTGGGTTTTTTTGGTGTTTTTTTTTCAGAAAATACTTGTAATTTTTAAATGTACTTTGTCGAACTTAATCATAACAACCACCCGAATGAAAGTCTCACCTGCAGAATGTGTGCCCGTGGCTGTTGTCTTTCTGTTCGTAGTCATATTTTCATGAATCAAAAAGCCATTTTTTTCCGCCAAAACTGCATAGAATGTCGAAGATTTAACGAGTTAATCCAGCAGGCGTCTTCACGTCTCCCTGGTTTCCATAGCAACAAACGGAGTGGCAGCGGTACTTGAGGCAGAGTTTGGAGGTTGTGGCCAAAGTCATGGAGCTGCTGCCCTCTCATGCTTTCTCTACACTGGTGAGTCATGCACCAGGCCTGCTGGGGATAAGAAGACTGTTAAACTTGAAGTTGTTTCTGAACTGGAGGAGACTGCCTGTGTTAAAGGTCCCATATTGCATACTTTTCCAGTGTTTTATTTTAGGTCCTGATATCCATCCAAGATGTTTGTGTGGTTTTAAGTACCAAAAACAATATCTATGTAGGGCGGCCTGTAGCGTAGTGGTTAAGGTAAATGCCTGGGACGCGCAAGGTCGGTGGTTCTAATCCCGGTGTAGCCACAATAACATCCGCACAGCCGTTGGGCCCTTGAGCAAGGCCCTTAACCCTGCATTGCTCCAGGGGAGGATTGTCTCCTGCTTAGTCTAATCAACTGTACATCACTCTGGATAAGAGCATCTGCCAAATGCCAATAATGTAATGTAATATTTTGCATGTCCATTCTCCAGTGCCTCTTATGAGCTTTACCAAGAACAGGCTCTTTAAGGCTCGTTGATATCAGTCAACCTCTGTTCTGATTGGCTGGCTAGCTTTGCTATACTATGAACCGAACACCGTCTGTGCTGTGCGTTTGGATTTCTTCCGGTTACAAGGTGGGCGGCGCTGAAGGCGGGCATATGCAAATGAGCGTATAGTTGTGATGTCATGAAGTTACGGAAGTCCAAACGGCTCGTTTCAATGCACATTCTGTGGATTTATTTGGTGATCGTGCTCTTTTTCGCTGCTTTATAATATTCACAAATCCTAATTCATAATCCGTAGGGAAATGAATATGGAACTTTTTACAGGAAGCATGAGTAGATTGTGTGAAGCGCAGTTGCATGTCTGGCGTGCTGTGCAGGGAACAGAAGCTAACTCTGCCATCTCTGTGCTGTCCCAGTTCCCAGTGCTGCAGGAGAACCTGGACGTGTACCTGGGCCTGCAGCAGTTCATCGTCACCACTGGCACAGGTGAGGAGACGCTTTCGAGCGCTGAGTTATCGACTACAAATCTCACTCCCTTTCCTCACAGTTTGGCGCCATTGGATGCCAAGAGCCACTAATAGTCCCTAAGAGGTTTCTTGTTCCGATTGCAGTGAGCAGTCTGAATTCCTAAAGTTAGGAATACAATTTACTGTACTGTTGCCTATTAACATCTCTTATGAGTATTTATGAACGCATGGCCTATGTGTAAGCCAAATCTCCACGTGTGGATAGAGGTTTTTCTTATTGAATCTGGTCAAAAAATCCAAATTTTTCCCAACCTGCCTATTACAATATGTTACACTTGAAAGGGCTGGCCCATTTCTGGATTAAAATATTAAATATTAAAATATTTGTTATGCAATAAAATATTCGTTATGCAATTTGCCATTTTTAACGGGCTGGAGCTCGGGCATCTTGCTGAAAACGTGGTCTGGTATCATAGTGATTTAGTTTAGAATTTGACCAAAGGCTGCTATACTGTGCTTCAGCCCTGGAGCCCTGCACCCGTGGTATAACGTCCTACGGTCCAGGTTTGATTTGTTTTTCTAGCCCGTTTTATTGTGCGCTTGTCGCCCCCTACAGGCCGGAGGCTGAACATCACGGCGGAGAATGACTGTCGCCGGCTGCACTGCGCGCTGCGGGACCTGAGCTCCCTGCTGCAGGCCGCCGGCCGGCTGGCCGAGTATTTCATTGGAGACGTCTTCGCCGCGCGCTTCAATGATGCCCTCACTGTGGTGGAGAGGTGGGGACCGACACACACACACACACACACACACACACTCACACACACACACACACACACTCACACTCACTCACTCACTCACTCACTCACTCACTCACTCACTCACTCACTCACTCACTCACTCACTCACACTCACACACACACACACACACACACTCACTCACTCACTCACTCACTCACTCACTCACTCACTCACTCACTGATGCACAATCACACACACACTCACACACACACACTCACTCACTCACTGATGCACAATCACACACACACTCACTCACAGATGCACAATCACACACACACAGGCCCGCATTAGGGCTGGGTATGCTTTTCTTTCTGAAATGAAAAAGCTGTTTTTGGTGCGTTTTGGCCTTAGAGACCTCCATTAAGATGCTCATCTTTGTTTTTTGAAGGAAACTTGGTCACATGTCTTGGAATTAATAGGATGTTTTTTAATATAATTAATGTTTTTTTTTAATTCGGTACAATGTCTGATATGCCTACTTCTGTTGGCATATTCAGAGAACTGTCCCTATTGAGTTTGGGAGAGTGATCATCCATCATGAAGACATTGTGTTTGATTTGCACTTTGTTGTACGTCGCTCTGGATAAGAGCGTCTGCTAAATGCCACGTAATGTAAAAATGTTTCTGTGTGTGTGTGCGTGTGTGTGTGTGTGTGTGTGTGTGAACAGGCTGGTGGAAGTGACCTGCTACGGCTCCCAGATCAGTCTGTACGACCTGGAAACAGCAGTGCCGTCGGTGCTGAAGCCAGATCTCATCGACGTGTGAGTGCTGAGCGCTTACCTGTCCTCTAACACTACCTACCTGTGTGTAACACCACAGACAGGCACAGACAGACCCAGCTGTGTGTGTAACACCACAGACAGACCCAGCTGTGTGTGTAACACCACAGACAGACCCAGCTGTGTGTAACACCACAGACAGACACAGACAGACCCAGCTGTGTGTGTAACACCACAGACAGACCCAGCTGTGTGTGTAACACCACAGACTGACCCAGCTGTGTGTGTGCAACACCACAGACTGACCCAGCTGTGTGTGTAACACCACAGACAAACAGACAGACAAGACAGACGCATCACCAGCTGTGTGTGTAACACCACAGACAAACAGGCAGACAAGACAGACGCATCACCAGCTGTGTGTGTGTGTGTGTGTGTGTGTTTCCAGGCACGCTCAGTCCCTCGCCGCCCTGCAGGCCTACTCCCATTGGCTGGCACAGTTCTACAGCGAGGTGCAGCGGCAGAACCAGGCGCGCTTCATCAGCCTCATCACGTCTGCCATGGACGCCTCCGCGCCCCTCATCAGCGCCAAGGTACCGTCAGAGAGTTAGCTTTCACCGTCTCAGTCCCAAGCCCACTATGAAGTGGGTCCACCCAAATCCCAAGGGCTTTTGGCTTCAGTTGAGAAAGCTGAGAGAATTTATTTGGGTTTTAATAGGGGCCTCAGAAAAATGGTATAGCAGTCATTTTGATTGGTTGAGAGGTGGAGGGTGGCATATCGCAGGTGAGAAGCATAACCATCTGAAGAGTAGGATACAGCGCTGATTCGCTAAACTGTTTCTAAGGGCTGGCTGCCAAAGGCAGTATACCAGACCGCATCTCTTCACTGTGTCACTTCCAGTTAACACGGAGTAATGTGTCGAGTAATGGCCGTCTGCGGTCTGCTATCGGGTTCTGAGGTGTTTAGGCTGGGTCAGTTCTGTCTGTTAGGCATTGGTCGAGTCTCTTGCATGCGTCTTAACGAATGTCACATGTAACGCCATTTAGTATGTAGCAGCACATCTGAGGAAGCGACAGCTTCCCCTGTGAGGTGCTTGTCGAGAATCAAAATGGCCGCTTCCACCCGCCGGCACCGATGTTCAGATTTTATTATTAGTTTGCAGTTCGGTTATTCAGGGCATATTTCTTTATGCCGTTATGGTATCTCAGTGCAACTTAAATCAAAGCTTCATAGATTTTTACATTTGTGTTCAAAGATTGTGGGCATTCCAGTGGTACAGGTATTTCAAAAGGAGAACAGGCAGAGAAATCTGTGATTGGCAGACAATATTGTCAGTGACCGTTCCCACATACTATGCTCTTGAGTACCAGTTATTGCGTTATTGCCGTTAAGGTGGAGATATTGGTATATTTACACGGATGTATTTTCTGTTCATGTGTTTTGTAGTATTATGTTAGTCTGTTGTGAGTATGTAGAACTGTTTGGCACTTCTGCACACGTCTGTCACGTTTCACAGGCAGGACTTTTGAGCAATCAGTCAATGAAGTAAAATGGTGTGGTAGCGCACAGGTCTAATGCGCTGTCCCCCGTCCCGCCAGGTCCCGGAGAAGCTGCTGCTCTCAGCCTGTCACCTCATGGTGTCCGTGGCAACCACGGTCCGCCCCGTGTTCCTGGTGACGGTCCCGGCCGTGCAGAACATCTTCAACCTGATCACCGACAGCCTCGCTCGCCGGCTCCCCCCAGAGGTCAGTGTCTGATTGTATGATATTGTGTGTATTTTGAGTGTAGTATTGTGTGTGTGTGTGTGTGTGTGTGTGTGTGTATGTGTGTGTATGTGTGTATGTGTGTATGTGTGTATGTGTGTATGTGTGTATGTGTGTGTGTGTGTGTGTGTGTGTGCGTGCGTGCATTTCCTCTCCAGGCCCAGCTGTGTAATATGTATGATATCGTGTGTATTTTGAGTGCAGTATTGTGTGTGTGTGTGTGTGTGTGTGTGTGTGTATGCGCATGCGCATGCGTGTGTGTTCCCTCTCCAGACCCAGGTGTGTAATATGCATGATATCGTGTGTATTTTGAGTGCAGTATTGTGTGCGTTCCCTCTCCAGGCCCAGCTGTGTAATATGCATGATATCGTGTGTATTTTGAGTGCAGTATTGTGTGCGTTCCCTCTCCAGACCCCGCTGTGTAATATGCATGATATCATGTGTATTTTGAGTGCAGTATTGTGTGCGTTCCCTCTCCAGGCCCAGCTGTGTAATATGTATGATATCGTGTGTATTTTGAGTGCAGTATTGTGTGCGTTCCCTCTCCAGGCCCAGGTGTGTAAAATGTATGATATCGTGTGTATTTTGAGTGCAGTATTGTGTGCGTTCCCTCTCCAGGCCCAGGTGTGTAATATGTATGATATCGTGTGTATTTTGAGTGCAGTATTGTGTGCGTTCCCTCTCCAGGCCCAGGTGTGTAATATGTATGATATCGTGTGTATTTTGAGTGCAGTATTGTGTGCGTTCCCTCTCCAGACCCCGCTGTGTAAAATGTATGATATCGTGTGTATTTTGAGTGCAGTATTG
The DNA here is from genome assembly GCF_963514075.1 of Conger conger. Lineage (NCBI taxonomy): Eukaryota > Metazoa > Chordata > Actinopteri > Anguilliformes > Congridae > Conger > Conger conger. The sequence continues at coordinate 34,745,082 of NC_083775.1, forward strand.
TGTGCGTTCCCTCTCCAGGCCCAGGTGTGTAAAATGTATGATATCGTGTGTATTTTGAGTGCAGTATTGTGTGCGTTCCCTCTCCAGGCCCAGGTGCTGGTGTGCCGGGCCCTGTCCAACACGCTCCTGCTGCCCTGGCCCAACCTGCCGGAGAGCGAGCAGCAGTGGCAGACGCGCTCCAGCAGCCACGCCAGCCTGCTGGCCGCCCTCACCCGCCAGTACCGCCAGCTGCGCCCCAGCGCCGGCCTGCAGCAGCGCCGCATGGGCCTGGACGACAGTGAGCACACACGCCCGCCCCACGCACGCCCCACGCACACGCCCCACACACGCCCGCCCCACACACACCCGCCCTGAGAACTCCCGCCCCACACACGCCCGCCCCACACACACGCCCGCCCCCCGCACACACCCGCCCCACACACGCCCGCCCCACACACCCGCCCGGAGAACTCCCGCTCGACACACACGCCCGCCCCACGCACGCCTGACACACACCCGCCGGACACACACGCCTGACAAACACCCGCCCCACACACGCCTGACACACACCCGCCTGACACACGCCCGCCCCCCGCACACACCCGCCCCACACACGCCCGCCCCACACACCCGCCCGGAGAACTCCCGCCGGACACACACGCCTGACAAACACCCGCCCCACACACGCCTGACACACACCCGCCCGACACACACACCCGCCCGACACACACACACGCCCGCCCCACACACACACCCGCCCCACACACACCCGCCCGACACACACCCGCCCGGAGAACTCCCGCTCGACACACACGCCCGCCCCACACACGCCTGACACACACCCGCCGGACACACACGCCTGACACACGCCCGCCCCACACACACGCCCGCCCGACACACGCCCGCCCCACACACACGCCCGCCCCACACACACGCCCGCCCCACACACACCCGCCCCACACACACCCGCCCGGAGAACTACCTAACCGCCCACTCATCCGTCTCCTCGTCCAAGCGATCGGGTGCAGCGCCCCTGGGACGAGCGTTATTACGTTTTACAGAATATCTTTTCTTATCTTAAACTCTTATCTTTTCGATGTAGATATGACGGCAACAGGGCCACGCTGTTTGGTAGATAAAAGCATGACTACAAAGATAAACAACGGTGTGTTTTTCAAAACCAATAGGTAAATTAACCAACATTTAATAGATGCAAGTGATGTTTTTTCTCCCCCCGGAAGCATGTGTGTGTAGTGCAGAGTCTCATATGGAAGATTTTCTGTGACTCGGGTCAATGCTATCGCTACAGCAACACATAGCGGAATGTAATGCACGTTCACGCTCACTTTTACATAATCATGCACATTTATCACACCATTTTAAAATGCGAAGCGCATATTGCGTTGCATTTTGTAGCGTGTTCTGTCTAAAAGCACTCTTAAATAATATCAAGACTAATCTCCATAAGGCAGTGCCAAATTCTACTTTCTTCCTACTTCCAATCGGAAAACGTTCTTAGAAAACAGCAAGTCAAACCACCGACTTCCTGTGGCTAACAGGGGCAGCCACGTGGCTAGGTTGCACGACTGGGACCAAGAAGGTTGGTGGTTCAAGCCCTCATGTAGCCATGATAACATCCATGCAGTGAAATACAGCACGGGGGTCGGTGTGCTGTTTTTGTGTCAAAATGATAATGCAGTACACACCATTGCATTTCGCGATGTAACCACTGTGTGGGAATTTTTTGAGTTTGTTTGTATGGGTTTTCAAAACAGAACTGAAATTTACCCTGAGACCATAAATGTCTGTTCCAAGCGAGTGGGGTTGGCGTGACTGCCTCTGTGTCAACACTTCAGAAAAGCCCTTTCGGTAGAAACCAGATAAAGGCTGTTATGACGAAGGTGGTGTGAGACTTTCTGAAAACCAACCAGCTGAATGCGTCCTTCCCTGATGAATTATTCACTTTCCCGGGACCTCCGGTTTGGTTGAGGTGGAGAAATGAGTAAAGATCAAGGGTCCATTTTGCTTTGCTTAGTTGCCATGGTTTCTAAACTGGGGTTTCTTCATGTCCTCTGAGAGCCAAATGTTGTGTATTACATGGCAATGAGAGAAGGGCGCCAAAAACAGTTTTCAGACAGCATACACAGGGTTTAGGAGCGATCCACAGGGTGTGGCGATTTTATATTTTCACATTTTGCCAGTCAATTCAGGCCCAATGAACCAGATGAGGGGAGTTAACCCTTTCAATCCCAAGTGTGCCATACGGCACCCTCTATCTTCTACCTTTTCAACCAATCAAAACGACTGCCATACTATAGTTTTGAGCCCCTATTAAAAACCTACTACCTACCACTAGCGCGTGTGTGAGCGAGTGAGCGTGTGTGTGTGTGTGAGAGATTGAGCGTGTGTGTGAGAGAGTGTGAGAGAGAGTGAGCGTGTGTGAGAGAGAGTGAGCGTGTGTGTGAGAGAGTGAGCGTGTGTGAGAGAGAGTGAGCGTGTGTGTGTGAGAGATTGAGCGTGTGTGTGAGAGAGTGTGAGAGAGAGTGAGCGTGTTCAGAGAGTGAGCGTGTGTGAGAGAGAGTGAGCGTGTGTGAGCGAGTGAGCGTGTGTGTGTGTGTGAGAGATTGAGCGTGTGTGTGAGAGAGTGTGAGAGAGAGTGAGCGTGTGTGAGAGAGAGTGAGCGTGTGTGAGAGAGAGTGAGCGTGTGTGAGAGAGAGTGAGCGTGTGAGAGATTGAGCGCGTGTGTGAGAGTGAGCGCGTGTGAGAGTGAGCGCGTGTGAGAGTGAGCGCGTGTGAGAGTGAGCGCGTGTGAGAGTGAGCGTGTGTGAGAGAGAGTGAGCGCGTGTGTGTGAGAGATTGAGCGTGTGTGTGAGAGAGTGTGAGAGAGAGTGAGCGTGTTCAGAGAGTGAGCGTGTGTGAGAGAGAGTGAGCGCGTGTGTGAGAGAGTGAGCGTGTGTGAGAGTGAGCGCGTGTGAGAGAGTGTGAGAGAGAGTGAGCGCGTGTGTGAGAGAGTGAGCGTGTGTGAGAGTGAGCGCGTGTGTGAGAGTGAGCGCGTGTGTGAGAGTGAGCGCGTGTGAGAGAGTGAGCGCGTGTGAGAGAGTGAGCGTGTGAGAGATTGAGCGCGTGTGTGAGAGTGAGCGTGTGTGAGAGTGAGCGCGTGTGAGAGAGTGAGCGCGTGTGTGTGAGAGAGAGTGAGCGTGTGTGTGTGAGAGTGAGCGCGTGTGTGAGAGTGAGCGCGTGTGAGAGAGTGAGCGCGTGTGAGAGAGTGAGCGCGTGTGTGTGAGAGTGAGCGTGTGTGAGAGTGAGCGTGTGTGTGTGTGTGAGAGTGAGCGCGTGTGTGTGAGAGTGAGCGCGTGTGTGTGAGTGAGCGCGTGTGTGTGAGAGATTGAGCGCGTGTGTGAGTGAGCGCGTGTGTGTGAGAGTGAGCGTGTGTGTGTGTGAGTGAGCGCGTGTGTGTGAGAGTGAGCGTGTGTGTGTGAGAGTGAGCGTGTGTGTGTGAGAGTGCGCGCATGTGTGAGAGAGTGAGCGCGTGTGTGTGAGAGTGAGCGTGTTCGTGAGAGAGTGAGCGTGTTCGTGAGAGTGAGCGTGTGTGTGAGAGAGCGCGTGTGAGAGAGTGAGCGTGTGTGAGAGAGTGAGCGTGTGTGTGAGAGTGAGCGCGTGTGTGAGAGTGAGCGCGTGTGTGAGAGATTGAGCGCGTGTGTGAGACTGAGCGCGTGTGTGAGAGAGATTGAGCGCGTGTGTGAGAGTGAGCGCGTGTGTGAGAGTGAGCGCGTGTGTGAGAGAGCGTACTCACTCTGCTGTCCCCTTCTCCTCTGAGTGGCAGTGAAAGCGGAGCTGCACCAGACGCTGCGTGTGCTCAGAGACATTGTGCTCAGCATCTCCGGAGAGGCCACCAAGTCCCGGCAGATCTGCTACCAGTCCCTGCAGGAGTCTGTGCAGGTCTCCCTCACGCTGTTCCCCATCTTCATCCACCAACCAGGTACCCCACACACACACACGCACACACATACACACACACGCACGCACGCACGCACGCTCACGCACACACACACACACACACACACACACACACACACACACACACACAGACACTTACAGACACATACCGACACACACAGACACTTACACAATCACACACACGCTCACACACACACATACACACACACACACACACACACACACCCACACGCACGCTCACACAAGCACACACACACACACACACACACACACACACACACACACACACACCCACACGCACGCTCACGTAAGCACGCACACACACACACACACACACACACACATACACACACACATACACACACACATACAGACACATACAGACACATACCGACACACACACAAACACAGACACTTACACACTCACACACACACTAACACACACACACACACACGCATTTGCGTGCGCTCAAGTTAATGGTTGACTGTTGGGATATTTTGAGTTAACCTTTACACCCTGAGTATTACTGTGTTAGCTATATTGGTCCTTTGACCTTTTGAGGAAAGTTGAAGGAATAATATACAACTCATAAATACAAGCTATTGAATAGAAACGTTATTACAAATTAGCTTTGTGTGATGCGTTGGCCTTGAATTCATAAACTGGAGCATAACTGAGCAGTGCTGAAGTAAGGCTGAAGCAGTAGGCAGGTTTGGCGAGGGTTGAACTCGATACACTGCAGTTGTGACTGTGCTTGCCGATGCAGTATCTGCGATGCGTCGGTGGCAAATGGTAAATGGTTGGCATTTATATAGCGCCTTTATCCAAAGCGCTGAACAATTGTTGCTTCTCATTCACCCATTCATACACACGCTCACACGGCAATAGCGATTGGCTGCCGCGCAAGGCACCGACCAAGGTGCCGATGCGTTGCTGCCGATGCGTTGCTGCCGATGCGTTGCTGCCGATGCGTTGCTGCCGATGCGTTGCTGACGCTTTTCAGCGACTGAAGCAGGAAGCGGTCTGTTCCCTCTCTTCCAGACGTGACGGACGAGATGCTCAGCTTCTTCCTCACGCTGTTCCAGGGCCTGAGGGTGCAGATGGGCGTGCCCTTCACTGAGCAGATCATCCAGACTTTCCTCAACATGTTCACCAGGTACGTGACAATACAAAGCACAGCTTCAGTTGAAGCTTAATGAAACTTGTTCACCTAATTTTATTTGGCTTCAAATAAAAATGTTCACCAGGTACATTACATAGGCGGCACGGATGGTGCAGTGGGTAGCACTGCCGCCTCACAGCAAGGAGGTCCTGGGTTCGAATCCCTGTCGGCCGGGGCCTCTCTGTGCGGAGTTTGCATGTTCTCCCCTTGTCTGGGTGGGTTTCCTCTGGGTACTCCGGTTTCCTCCCACAGTCCAAAGACATGCAGGTTAGGCTGATTGGAGAGTCTAAATTGCCCATTGGTATGAGTGTGTGAGTGAATGGTGTGTGTGCCCTGCGATGGACTGGCGACCTGTCCAGGGTGTATTCCTGCCTTTCGCCCAATGTATGCTGGGATAGGCTCCAGCCCCCTGTGACCCTGTTCAGGATAAGCGGGTTCAGATAATGGATGGATGGAGGTACATTACATTAGTGTGTCCATATACAGTTGAAGGCAATTAGAAGGCCAGGTTTCTGTGGTTTTCTGCATTAGCTGGTTGAATAGTTTCACTCCATGTGTTGTAGATGCCACTAGTCTTTCCAAATCATTCAATAAGTGCTTTCAGGAAGTTTTGAATTGAAACAGTCAACCTTAAACGTCATCTGCAGTGCTCTTAATCTGAAGTTAAAGTCCAAAAGAGATGTCGTGCTGTAGCTAGTTCAGCATGAGTAAATTAAAATGGAAATTGGTATTATGGTTTTTAAGTTTTATTAGCATACCTGGGGTGCATTTCCCAAAAGCGTTGTTGTCCACAGTCGTAGGTTCCGTTGGAAGAACTGTTGTTTGATGATTTGGTGTTTCTGAAAACCATAGTTTGGACGAGCATTCACAAACACCATTGCAAAGTTTCTGGTTTCAACTACAGCTGTTGACCTGTGGTTAGAAGTGTGGTTTGCAGATAGTTCCTCTTGATTATGTAATCAAACCCTGCGGTTTATTCCAGAGTGGAAAGATTAAAGCGCGGTTTGTGTTTTGTGAATAAAGGGGTCTTGAAAATGTTTTTAACAAGATTTTATGTTTATACACTAGGTGTCATCAGCTATAAGTAGATGTTCTTCGACTGTTGTAATGTGTGGTTATTTGTGTTGCTGTCACCTTCCTGTCAGCTTTGACCAGTCTAGCCATTCTCCTCTGACACCTCTCATTAATAAGCTGTCTGCAGAACTGCTGCTCACCGGATTTTTTGCAAACTCTGGGGACTAGTGTGTGTGGAAATCCTAGGAGATCAGCAGTTTCTGAGATACTCAAACCACCCTGTCTGCCACCAACAATTATTCCACAGTCAAAGTCACTTGGTTCACATTTTTCCTCCCATTCTGATGGTTGAACATTAGCTGAAGCTCCTGACCCGTATACATGGTTGTACGCGTTGCACTGCCGCCACACAATTGGCTGATTTAATTATGGCATGACTAAGCAGGTGTAATAATGTGAAAACGTTCGTAATGAAGTGCTCGGTGAGTGTGTGTCCGGCGTGTGTATATGACTGCCGTGTGTATATGACTGCCGTGTGTATATGACTGGCGTGTGTATATGATTGGCGTGTGTATATGATTGGCGTGTGTATATGACTGGCGTGTGTATATGACTGGCGTGTGTATATGACTGGCGTGAGTATATGACTGGCGTGTGTATATGATTGGCGTGTGTATATGACTGGCGTGTGTATATGACTGGCGTGTGTATATGACTGGCGTGTGTATATGACTGGCGTGTGTATATGACTGGCGTGTGTATATGATTGGCGTGTATATGATTGGCGTGTGTATATGACTGGCGTGTATATGATTGGCGTGTGTATATGACTGGCGTGTGTATATGATTGGCGCGTGTATATGACTGGCGTGTGTATATGATTGGCGTGTGTATATGACTGGCGTGTGTATATGACTGGCGTGTGTATATGATTGGCGTGTGTATATGACTGGCGTGTGTATATGATTGGCGTGTGTGACTGCTCCAGGGAGCAGCTGGCCGCCAGCATCCTGCAGGAGGGGAGCGCGGGCTGTCGGGTGGTGGAGAAGTTCCTGAAGATCCTGCAGGTGGTGGTGCAGGAGCCCGGCCAGGCCTTCAAGCCCTTCCTCCCCAGCATCATCGCTCTCTGCATGGAGCAGGTGTACCCCATCGTGGCCGAGGTGAGCACCAGCCGGGACACTGCATCAGTTACTTAGCTGACGCTTTTACCTAAAGCTGCAGTTACATTACATTACATTATTGGCATTTGGCAGACGCTCTTATCCAGAGCGACGTACAGTTGATTAGATTAAACAGGAGACAGTCCTCCTCTGGAGCAATGCAGGGTTAAGGGCCTTGCTCAAGGGCCCAACGGCTGTGTGGATCTTATTGTGGCTACACCGGGATTAGAACCACCGGTCTTGCGTGTCCCAGTCATTTACCTTAACCACTTCGCTACAGGCCGCCAGTTGATTAGACTAAGCAAGTCGGGCGTCAAGGGCCCCGCAGCTGCACGGATGTTATCGCGGCTACATGAGGGCTTGAACCACCAACCTTCCTGGTCCCAGTCGTGCACCTTAGCCACTTGGCCGGCCCTGTTAGCCACAGGAAGTTGGTGGTTTGACTAGCTGTTTTCTGAGAACGTTTTCCGATTGGATGTAGGAAAGAAGTAGAATTTGGCACTGCCTATGGTATGGAGATTAATCTCGATATTATTGACAAATGCGTAATATTGTGTATCCTGATCCATAAATTAGAGGCAGATCACAAATGTTTTCATTCATTATGTATGGATCACGATACAGGCATTTGTCAGTAATACTGAGATGAATGTCTCTCCATACTGCCAGCTCAGCCCTTTGGGTAGCGTGGACTGCATCAACCAGACCCAAGCGTGAGAAGCCCTAAACTCACACTGTCCTATAGAAACCAATAGAAAAATCGTGATGTTAATGTCGTTTGACGTTGGAAAAACAGTAGTGAGTTTGCTCCCCTATGTGGCTAGTGTGTTGGGGTCTTGCTTAATGGTTACCCTGGAATCTCCTGACATTTTGCATTCGGCTAGAGGTTACTCAAGTACTCAAGTCTTGACCTGACGCGCGGAGACTGCTGTCATTTCAGCCAATTCAGGAAGGCAAACAAAATTCAATACTGTGCTCGGAAAACGATTCAAGTTCAAGGACCGGTTATTCTCATTCACTTCCTGAATCGACTCCAAACACAGAAGGGCTTTGCCTTTCCTGTGTTCTGTCCCCCCCCCCCCCTCAGAGTGTGATACACATCTGCTCTTGTTTCCGTGCCGACAGCGATCTTCCCCTGACGTGAAGGCGGAGATGTTCGAGCTGCTCTATCAGATACTGCACCACAACTGGAGGTACTTCTTCAAAACGTCAGTGCTGGCCAGCGTGCAGCGGGGGGTGGCCGAGGAGCCCATGGAGAACGAGGCCCAGTTCATCGCGGCCATGCAGGTCAGGACAACACGTCCGTTTTCCCACTTTGTTTTCGTCTTTGTTTTTCTTGCCTTGCTGCTTTTATTCCTCATCTCTAACTTTTGTAAAGATCGCCAGCATATGCCTGAAATGTACAGCAAGATGTTTCGGTACGAAAATGAATATCTCCTTCCTCGTCTATTTTGTATGAAGGAGCGTGTACATACGGTGCCCTCCAACAGTATTGGAACGGCAAGGTCAATTCCCTGAATTCTTGTCTCGTGTTCATCTCTTTAGCTCAACCCCAAATGTATTGTGTATTGCAAAAACAAAGGAATTGGCCTCGCTGTCCCAATACCGTTGGAGGGGACTGTGTGATATATGGTACTATACCCAGAGGCCCTGGCTGTTCAGTCAAACTACAAAAAGGCCAGGTGTCGAAGACTGCTGTGCCCTTTCTGCCTGACTTTTCCTGGTTGTGTTGTGTCTCAGGCTTTTGGCCAGTCCTTCCTGCAGCCAGACATCCACGTATTCAAACAGAACCTCTGCTATCTGGAGTCTCTGAACAGCAAGCACAAGCTCTATCACAAGGTGAGTAACTGGTGGCTGGAGGGCAGCGCAACAGATGCTAAAATGACGCTGCGTAGAGGCTGCTTTCGTGTTCCTCTATCAGCGAATGTGGTGTCGTCTTCTGATTCTGATAGCATAGGGTGTATAGACTGCCTTTTCCACCGTTGGCTGCTACAACATGAAGACTTTTCTGGCTCTCTGTAGTAGTTTTAAGAGCAAGTGCAGTGCAGCCTTGCATATTGAAAATTAACAGGGGAAGAGGCTCACGTGTAAATGGTAAATTTATGGCATTTATATATCATTCGCCCATTCACCCATGCGCATAGCATACGCACACGCACACACACCCTCACACTCACACACACCAACAGCGATTGGCTGCCATGCAGGTCACCAACCAGCTCGTCAGGAGCATTTTGGGCGTCAGGTGTCTTGCTCAGGGACACTTCAACACACCCAGGGCGGGATCGAACCGGCGCCCCATTATGTGACGGTAGGAATGGTCGTGTTTCTCAGGATCATCAGCACTCTGGATGGGCCCGTGCTTTCAGACTGTTCTCGGGATGGAACTCAGCCAGGGGAAATTTCTGTGTATTATTGGTTTTGTTACAAGCACAATTCATGTTGAAAATGTTCTTCAAAAAATGATCTTTTCCTTGAACTTGTTTCGGCGCAATGCTATCCTTGCCTTTTTGCCTTGTCTTTTAGCACGTTATTTTCTACAAACGTTTCACTGACCGCATTCAGAAATGAAGGCTCCACTGGTGTAATGTCTATAATTTCAGTAACAAATTATTTGTCTTGTAGCACAATACAGATTTGAGAAAACGAAGCAATGTTAATTGAGGGTGTTTATTTTTTATAGCATGCATAGCTATTTCTGACATAATGTGGCTTTGACCTTACATAACATTACAGTAATTTAGTTGATGCTTTTGTCCAAATGTGACTTAGACTTGATTATACCAAGAAGGGTCCAATCCCCCCTAGAGCATGTGGGCTTAAGGGCCTTGCTCAAACTTCCAATGGCTACACAGTAGTTAAAGAGATTTTACAGTGCGTAGTCTTGGCCAAGTGGACCCGGGTTAGAGAGAGTGTACAGTGCGTAGTCTTGGCTGAGTGGACCCTGGTTAGAGAGATTGTACAGTGTGTCTTGGCTGAGTGGACCCTGGTTAGAGAGATTATACAGTGCCTCGTCCTGGCTGAGTGGACCCTGGTTAGAGAGATTATACAGTGCCTCTTCCTGGCTGAGGGGACCCTGGTTAGAGAGATTATACAGTGCCTCTTCCTGGCTGAGTGGACCCTGGTTAGGGAGATTGTACAGTGCCTCGTCCTGGCTGAGCGGTTCGTGTCCTCCCTGTCCTGCAGAAGATGTTCCGCACCACAATGCTCCTGCACTTCATCAACGTGCTGCTGCAGGTGCTGGTGCACAGGAGCCACGACCTGCTGCAGGACGAGATCGCGCTGGCCGTGTACAACATGGCCTCTGTCGACTTCGAGGGCTTCTACTCCGCCTTCATGCCCGAGTTCCTCAACGGGTGCCAGGGTGTCGACACCAACCAGCGGGCCGTGTTGGGACGCAACTTCAAGATGGAGCGGGTGAGGCCTCCTTCCCTGTCTCTGGAGCTACTTTGATAAATTACTAACCCAGGAGACCCGGGAGACAAGAAGCTTAACCCTTTCAGTCCCAAGCCCAATATAAAGTGGCTCCACCCAAATCCCAAGGAGTTTTGGTTGAGAAAATTGAGAAAGTTGAAAGAATCTAGAATGGTTTTCATAGGAGCTCAAAAAATAGTATAGCAGTCATTTTGATCGAGAGTGACTGAAAGGGTTATTTATTTTTGTCTTGGATGACAAAATTTCAGCAGTCGAACTCTGAGCCCTTCACACAATGTCGTCTGAGGACCCCAAGCTTGAGGGCACATCTCAATTTGTTTGTTGTTTGTGAGTGGCGTCCCCCTGGGGCCCAGTTTGACACCGTTGTGTTTTTGCGTAGGACCTGCCCTCCTTCACGCAGAGCGTGCACAGGCTGGTGAACGACCTGCGCTACTACCGGCTGTGTAATGGCAGTCTGCCTCCAGGGACCGTGAAGCTATAGCAGCTCCTACACCCCCGCCATCGCTGCCACCGCTGCTGCCACAACTCGCACGCGCCATGGACACCGTTCCGGCCCCCTCCCGCCCGCCCGCCGCCCCGACCCCCCCAGGCTCCGCCTGGCTGCTCTATCTCTCTCCTTGGGGAGGGAGCGGGGTGAATCGACGAGGGAGGTTTCCGGACAGACCCGCACCTTAACGTCCGCAGATTTCCGTGGATCCCACCCAAGTCTCCCTTTTCTTTTTTTTTTTCTTTTTTTTTTTTTGTTCTTTATTTCGTCTTGGAAAAAACACAGGCTCTCCACGGTAAGAGCGTATTTGCCAATAATAACAAGGCCAAAACGGAAGGCCGGGGATGCTAAAAAGGACCTGCACCTCTCCGAATGCTCCCAGAGGGGGATGGGGGACCGCCTGGGGTTCAGCACTTTCCTGATTAACAAGTTTGTTTATGATGTTAAAATTTGAATAATATCTGCTTTTTTTTTAATCTTTTTTTTTTTTTTTTTGACTCTGCCTTCAACTCCAAAGGAGACTGACTTTCAAACTCGGTTGAGTGTTTTTTTTCTTTGATATCATTCCATTTAGATACAGAAGGCCGCCATGCTTAATCAAAGTGCTTTGGATATACAAACTTATTTTTTAAATAACACAAAAAAAAAAAAAAAAAAAAAAAAAAATTACTTTGCTAGGCCATCGTTTTTAATTTTATTGTCATTGAGGTTTGTATTATGATTGTTCATTTGGACTGTTGTGGTTTTAATTTGAATGTTTCTCTCTAAATCTGTTATGTTTGTACAGTTCTCTTTTCTTACATTAAGGAGATTTATTAAAAGCTTAATACTTTTGTTTTAAATGTGGAAAAACTTGAACTGGAGCCCTGATTCTTTTATTAAAGAAAGATTAAAGGGAAATTCAGGGGGAGGTATTAAGGCATAGTCAGCCATTCAACAAAACGCCAGAGGGTTTGCCATTCAGCCATTCGCCAAAGAGGATTTGCCAGTGCAACCAATCGCCAGAGAGGGTGTGCCACGCAACCAATCACAAGAGAGGGTTTGCCACGTAACCAATTGCCTGAGAGGTTTTGCCATGCAACCGAACAGTAAAGCTGGCAGTTGTGGAACAAATTCAGTGTTAGACACAAGGAGGCCCTATGTTGTGTTGTAGTTTTCCATTTGAATAGCTCCTTTGGAGTGTAAAATGTATCTTCTGAAATTTGGAGAGGTACACGCAAGTGCTCTCTGAACATGGATGGGGATGTATTTCCTTTCTGTAATGTCAGACTTCTGTTCCAGATGCTTTTAGATCCTCATAATGACACCGTTTTTATGTGAAATAATCATGAAAATAAATACTATAAACATATGTGTGGAAAAGCCGAGGGTTTAATGTGAGGTTCAGTGTGTATGGGCTTAATGGGATTACATTGTGTGTGTGTGTGTGTGTGTGTCTCCTTTTGTTAACCTTCAAGGGATTAAGTATCTTGGGTCTTCCACATGACTTTTAGCTTTCAAACCAGGAACCAATTTTGGGGTCCCTAGTACTGTACCCCGCACCCTTAAGGGTGGTCGGACGAAGGTATTATACAAGATATAAAAATACTTTTGCCTATATGTCGCAACATCATGTTGGCTGCTATTTCTCCCAAGTGTTTTTTTGTGGCTCTACAGTATGCTGCAAATTCTGTCACGATAATTACATTGCACTATATACAGATTAGATTTCTCCACAGGTTGGCTGACGAACTGCCAAAGATTGATCCATTTACAACATGTAAAAATTCTTCTGCACTTTCCTTATCCTGTCACAAATTCCCAATTTACAATAGTGGGATAACGGTTTGTGTTGGTAGATAATGATGAGATTTGGAACTCCTGACAATTTGAGCTTCATACATACGTTTTGTTTTGCCAGTAGAGCCATTTAAAGTCAGCTCAATGTCAGGTGTCGCAATGAACGTGTCATAGCACAAAATGTTATTTTTAGAGATCTAAATCTTTGTGAGGAAAAGCCCAAAATCTTGGAACATTTGTATCTAGAGGTAATTTTGTAAGTGGTATTCTCATCTCAGGAAACCGATTACATTTCGGAAATGTTCGGCCCGAAATATGCAATTGTTTTTACTGGTGACCAATTTTAGGGGTCCAAAAGTAAACACTTTACAATAGTATAAAGATAAACATGTTGCAAATAACATTAACTGAAATGACCCCTGGAATACTCAATTTGGCTATTATTAATGGCACATTTAGACCCGCCAAGAAACCAATTTCACCCGACCCTCTATTTCGGATGTTGACGTTACATCCTTAATCAGCTTTTCTAGAAGGATTTTGCTTTGGTAATCTGTGGGTTTTATTTTTGCAACACTTCCAACTGCCCTAACTTCATACATCTTCATACATACCTTTGACACTACATGTTGTCCCCCACCCCACCCTACAATTAGCTTATTTAATGCCTCATGTTGGTAGTATAAAGTTAACATGAAGTATACAGTTAAGTAGCTTGTATTGCATAAACAGTAGACTAACTCAACTAAAATGGCTAGACATTGTTCCAAAAAAAAAATGGAACGGTTGCTGTTGATAAATGATTTGTAAGAGACTGCAGAACGTGGCAGTGTCATTTGAAGCTTGGGGCGCTACAATCAAATCACGAAAAAAAGGAATGGCTCATTTGCCTCCCTACTGTAGTAGTTACCCATGACTGTCATTTAGCAGACAGTCCTATCCATAGTGGCTTATGATGTACAGTGGGCTCAAATTATTGGCACCCCTGACAGAAAATGAACAAACAATACTCAAAAAATTCTAAACAATATATTTATAGACAAACTCGAAATACCAACATGTGATAAATACTGTGCTATATTAATGTTTCAATGGAACCAACAAAAATAATTTACTGATTGAATTAAAAATCAATTTCCTCCAAATCAATGTTTCACAATTATTGGCACCCTTAAAGATTATTGTAAATAACACCGACCAAAATTAAACCAGGTATTAAATTCCACTTTATCTTGTGTTATGTATCTATGTGTTAAGGAACTGTATTGAGTGATTACATCCTTCCTGTTTCACTAGGGTTTAAAAATGAGGTAACACACATGCAATATCCCTTTGTCATCCAACACCATGAAGAAAACAAAGGAATTGGCAGTTCAAAAGAGGCAGATGGTTGTAGACCTTCATAAACGTGGTAATGGCTCCAAGAAAATTCATAAACGATTGAATATACCACTGAGCACTGTCAGAGCATTTATAAAAAAGTTCAAAAGATATGGAACTGTTGAAAATCTCATGGGTAGAGGACACAAATGCATCTTCCCCCCCAGGATACTGAGGAGAATGGTGAGAGAAGCAACAAAATCCCCAAGGATCACAGTGAAAGAATGGCAGGCCTTGGTGGCATCTTGGGGTCACCAGGTTTCAAAAAGCACCATCAAACGCCACCTCCATAACCACATTGGAAGAGTTGCCAGAAGAAAGCCTTTTCTGACCACAAGACACAGAAGAAAGCGCTTGGAGTTTGCCAAACGTCATTTACATTGACTGGAACAAGGTTTGCTGGTCAGATGAGACCAAAATTTAACGTTTTGGTCAGATACAGCATCGATATGTTTGGCGTAGGAACAGAGATGCATACAAGGAGAAGCACCTTATACCCACAGTGAAATATGGTGGTGGGTCAGTCATGTTTTGAGGTCCAGGGGCACTGGTTAGGATTGGTGGCATAATGAATTCCAGCAAGTATCAGGAAATTTTGGCTGAAAATCTGGTTCCCTCTGCCAGAAGTCTGGGACTTGGTCGTAGGTGGACTTTCCAACAAGACAATGACCCAAAACACACCTCAAGATCCACGCAGAAATGGTTCTGCGACAACAAAATCAACGTTCTGCAATGGCCATCTCAGTCACCAGACCTCAATCCAATCGAAAACCTGTGGGCTGAGTTGAAGAGGTCAGTTGATAAGCACAAACCCAAGAACGTGAAGGATCTTGAAAGGATATGCAAAGAGGAATGGTCCAAAATCCCTCCAAATGTGTTCCTTAATCTTGTCAAAAAATTACAGGAAGAGACTCCATGCTGTTATCCTTGCCAGAGGTGGTTGCACTAAGTACTAGGTGAAGGGTGCCAATAATTCTGAAACCTTGATTTTGTTTAAATTTATTTTTTATTAAATGATTGTTATGATTTTGGTTGTTTCCATTGAAACATTAATAAAGTACAGTATTTGGCCCATGTTGGTGTAATTTTTTTTTAAGCCTTGTTTGTGCATTGCTGGTGAGGGATGCAAATAATTCTTGAGCCCACTGTATGTAATATCTGCAATCTAAGTCACTCTGGAAATGGCCGTGTAATTCATTTGCCAATTTTGCCTGATATGAGCAATACAGTGCCAACAACATTCTCAGACCGGTCTGTAAGTGGACAGTAATGTTAAAACATCAGTTGCACATTAACTATCGTAACTTACCAAAGTACAGGTACAAAGTAAGAACCAAAGTACAAATTATAAATGGATAGCCATTATGTGGATTATTTGCACTGAAGGATAAGACACTGGTTTAGAGTGATGGCAAGTGTTTTATCACTGCTTTCCACTTCATTTTTATTTTTATAAAAATTAAGTGGAAAGCAGTAATAAAAATGTGAATGGTTCGACCTGCTAATTAAGATGATGCGCATGTTTGTTTCCTTACCAGAAAGACATCGTAATAATGCTAATGAGTTATGGAAAATTAACTTTTATATTATTTTGCCTAATTCCTAAACTAAGTTGCATGTACAATACCCCAAGGATGTTTTAAAACTATCCAACTAGTGAACTAACTATATTTGAAAAATACATAAACTGACATAAACATACTGCTTAGCACTTTAAAGGCAATATTAAAAATTGTAACCTATGGAATGGCTGCCAACTTGCCAGGAAGAGGATGCAAGTGCATATCGTCCCCATGGCTGATGAGAAAGATGGTGAGGGAGGCAATGTCCCAAGGTTCACTGTTTGCAGAGTGACCACCAATTGCAGAGGTTGGTTGCATCTTGGGGTCACCAAGTTTCAAAAAGAACCATAAAATGACACCTCCATACCATACTGCTTGGAAGGGTGGGACGAAGACAGCCCTTACTGAGCACAATAATTAAAAGCAAGCATCTGGAGTTTGCCAAATCTCATAATTATGACTGGAAGAGTGCTATGGGCAGATGAGAAATGTAAAATTTTGGCCTTACACACCACTTAATATATTTGTTGCAAGGACTGCATGCAAGGAGACACACCTCATACCTACTGTAATGTGAAGGTGGGTCATCAATGTCATCAATACAAAGAAAATTTTGGCAAGAAATCTAGTTTTCTCTGCTAGGAAGCTTGGAGGAGGAGACTTGGTCATAGGTAAATTAGAATCGTTAAGGATATCAATGATTCTGATGTTCTGTATGGAGGAATGGTCAACAATCCCTCCAAATGTGTTCTCTAACCTCTCTCTGACCTAACCTAATCACAAAGTATAGGACAACTCTTTGCCAGAGGTGGTTGCACAAAGTATTAAACCAGGGATTCCAATATTGGTGCCAAAATAACCTGTTTTTGGGGAAAATATTTTATTTTAAAAATGTTACACTTGCCACAGGTGGATGATTCGATTGAATGATTAATAAAGCATTCTACTTTACATGGGTTGAAAAATAAAGTTTATTTCAATAACTATTCTTTTTTGTGCATATTTATCAAGGGTGCCAATAATTATAGAGTGTATATAGATTGTATATCCATAGCTACAGTCACCAAACTTTAAAACTTTGCCCCAAACATCATGGAGCTCACTGTATGTCATGATTCACCTAATTTAAAAAACATGTTTTAATTGATTGTGCTGTGTGTCTGGGGAATTCATGAAATTTCTAAGCAACAATAGTTCCCTGTTTGGACCTAACAATATTTAAACTGGCTACAAACAACACCCCGTGCATCGCTGCTTGCAGCTAAATTTTAGATGTATGGCTTTCTTCGTCTCCTGAAGCTCATGGGTTAAAAAGTCACCCTCCACCCCCTCTAAGTATTATATTCCTTTGGAGGTGTGGTTCTTTTGTCGGCAAAAATGTTGGTAATTACGTTTTTTTGGATGCAAGAAAACCTTTTGCGCTTTGCAAAAAAGGAAACAAATGACGTTGACGTTTGCGACCAGGTCAGCTGCCACGTAGTGTCAGTGTAACAGACCGGTGGAAGACGCAATCCAACGATAGCTAACGGAGCTTTGGATTTAAATACATTTTTATTAACAGTAGGCTATAGGACTCTCTATCCCTATAGGCTATTTTTATTTTGCCATGGTGCTATTACAACGATGTATACTGAGAAACGTTCTCCTGCACGGCCAACGGAGTATTTGTGTATCGCAACCACGAAAAGAAAGTTCTAATCCGGCATGGGCTTCTGTCAAAACAAGACGCCGCGATCCAAACAGCAACTGTGTCTTGGGACGCTTTTACACCACCACCTCAGGTTAATATTCAGGATGCATTGTCTAATGTGAAACCTGCTATGTCTATTCTTACCGTTAAATTTATCCGTGTTTTTCATGGACCCAGTACTTCGGCTATTGTTTAAAATGCCGTGTGTGCTTATTTCCTTTATATTTCAGAAACGATGTAACGATGTCGCTAGTGCGACGTGTCGGGAGGCTTACTTCTAACAAAACTTCTTTCAGACGTGTTTATCTCACAACTGAAGGCTCATGAGATATTGTGGACACAGCGTATCTTGTTTTGATGATTAAACGTAAATGAAAACTTAAAACTAGATACGCTGTGTCTACAATATCTCACGAGCCTATACTATAAATCTATGAAGTTAGTTTTATTGTCTTGTCACGAGTGTTTTCGCACTGGAACAGTTAAGAAGTGCATCAGTTTGAACTTCCTGATTGTCACTTTCTGTATGTAGGCGGTATAGTCCATAGATAGTGGCATCTTTTTTTTCTTTTGTGCACACATTGATACTGCTGACTGCTCAACCATTGACAGGGTTGCAATGGACACGTTGACCGATTTGGCTATCTTGTATACTGCATTTTTGAATAAGGGCTAACACATCTTTGGGTGATTACTTTGTGTAGTGCATGTTCTGTTATTATTATTATTATTATTATTATTATTATTATTATGGATGTTTGAGAGTAAGAAACATAGAAACAAGGAGGCAAGGAGTAAAAAGCACCTTCAACTGTTTGCTTCCACTCAGTCTCCAGTTTTCTGGGCAGCTTCAGGAGTAATGTTGATTGTGACCTGCCAATGGCGGGGTAGACCGTTAATTCCGGCCCGGCCCCACAGCAGGTTTTCAGGATGACAAGGTCTTGTCAGTTTGGATTTCCACAACCAGTGGCGAATGGCCTCCTATGGAAACGGCTGTGCAAACTGATAACACTTGTCACCCTGCAGTGACAGAGGAGTGAATGTATTTGTGGAGTCACAGTCTTCAGTTTGTCAGGGGAAAAAAAACAGCGGATTATTGAACAAAATACGTCTCATTTCGTTTCAGTCCATAGCTGATTGATCAGTTTAGTGAATCCTGGCACCCAGTTGAAATGTCTATGGTACAGGAGAATAGGCTAATCTAGCACCGGGTGCCTTACACCTCGTATCTATGCTGCCGTTAATCATGTAACCTACTTTGAATATGGTACATTCAGTTTCTCACAGTGAGGAGTCTCCCTGCACGTTCAGCACATTTGGATTCATAACCTGATTTTCATAACCTGAAAATGCTTGGGGGAGGTGTTGGGGAAAAGAACCTTTCCTCGTGCCTGAAGGCAACACAGTGTAGTACAAGTTTAAGGTGTATCTTCTACTATCTTTTTAGTACCGGTCTCATCTGTGAAGTATTTTGTCATAATCCTGTTTTGTTTTGATTCTTAATCCTGTATTTGTGAATGAAGGGGGAGATTTGTTGCTTACATCAGCTAATGGTGTACAGCCGTGGACGGTTGACCAAGTGTGTGGATGTGAGTGGGCTGTTAAGGCGTGAGCATGTGAGCGTGTGTGTGCACGTGCGCCCTCCCCAGACGTGCTGTAGCTCATAACCAACACAATGGCAGCTGTTCTCTGAATGTAATTGGCTGTACATGACCCTTATGAGATGCCATGCCTGCTATCAGTCCTCTGATTCATGAGACCCCAGGCAGAACAGTCCCTCTCCTCTCAGAGCTGGCCAGAGCTGGGATTAGCTGTACGTTGGGCACAGTGACAGACGATTAGCTGTGTCAGCTGGTCACATCATCTATAGCAATGGAATCCTGCACGCCTACAAAAAAGGGTTCTTTGGCTCGATTCCTTTTTAGTTCTTTATGGAACCCTCTGCCATAGGTGTGAAGTGTGCAAACTCCAATAAAAAGAACCATTTTGCCAGACAAAGAACTAGGTAGGGTTTTTCTATGGCATCACAGGGATCCATTTTAGTGTATCCTGCACTACCGCTTCTGCCTGTTTCTGCTGTGATTGGCTGGGATTTACAGGAATGGCACTGGATTTCGTGAACAGCAGACTGTGTTCTAGAGAGATACTTGTCCCCCCACGCAAAATTGGGAAACCTTAGTAGCCGGGGACATGATAGTGATGCTAGTGTGTAAAAATCAGTAAGTGACCCAGTCTTATTCCCCCACACAACGTTTGGTTGCAACATTGTGCTGGCATTATCCATTGTCCTGGCTGTTACCAGTTAGGGTATGGTTGGGGTCCAGTAGTCGGGTCCATTTTGGAACCGGTTCCAAGTTGGTAAAATTTGAATCCCATAAGCTCAGAGGTAAACAAATCTACCATGAGGTCCATAAGTATTTGGACACTGGTACAATTTCTTTTCTTTTGGCTCTGTACTCCAACACTGTTAATATCAAGTACAGACTGTCGGCTTTAATTTGATGGTATATGCATGTGTCCATTGTCCCACTGTCCAATTACTTATGGACTGCACTGTATTTATTCTTTCCCCACCCCAGAAGATGCAGCTCATAAATTTCTCTCAGATAAAGTTTCTCAGAAATGAATGAGGGACTACTAGTCCGCTGCAGCATGAAATGAAACTGAAAGAGTATGTTGTTCTGAACCTGTGTGAAATCAGCCAGTGTAACACTCTCTCCAGAGCGGATGCCTTCAGGCATCTGTGTTGCATCGAAAACATTTTTTTTTTAAATGAACGCCTTTATTATAATCAATCATTACAGTAGGCCTTCAGTTGACTTACTGCAAATTGCATTGGAATGTGAAATACTTACTGTCAATAACATGGAAAACGTGTATCGCCCAACTCTACTTCACTCTAAGTCTGTACCATCTGATAATTGTGCATTTACAGAAAATGTTTTGCAGCCAACCATATTGTTAACCTGTATTTATGGCCATATATTCTCAAGAATAATTATTTCTATATAATACTGGAACTGTTCCCTACTGTCTGTGAGTCTTTGAGCCTTTGACTTAGTTAGGACAAACAAGGCCAGTTTCACAGACCTAGTTTAAGCCTTGTCCTAGACTAAATTTAATTCTGAGTGGAGATTATCCATAGAAAGCTCAATTTAGTCCAGGACTAAGCTTAATCTGTGTCTGTGAAACCAGCCCTGTTTGTCCTCCATGTGGGCAATTAGTTCCTCAGCAATGTCAGACAAATAACACTTAAAAGCACAATTCAGAATTGTAGTGTCCATATAAATACCACAGTGTAAATCAAAGCATCTTTCAACAGCTGTACAATGTTGCCACGAGTATACACTGCCCATCACCCAAAGTCTTCCTATATCAATACTTAAGTCCCCTTGAACTTGATGGCTGATGTCTGTCTGTCTGTGTGTGTCTGTGTGTGTTTGTGTCTGTTTGTGTGTGTGTGTACGTGTACGTGTACGTGTGTGTGTGTACGTGTACGTGTGCGTGTGTGTATGTCTGTGTGTCTGTGTGTGTGTGTGTACGTGTGTATGTGTGTATGTCTGTGTGTCTGTGCGTGTGTGTATGTCTGTATGTCTGTGTGTGTGTGTGTGTGTGTACGTGTGCGTGTGTGTGTGTACGTGTACGTATGTGTGTATGTCTGTGTGTCTGTGCGTGTGTGTATGTGTGTATGTCTGTGTGTCTGTGTGTGTGTGTGTGTGTGTGTGTGTACATGTACGTGTGTGTGTGTGTACGTGTGCGTGTGTGTATGTGTGTATATATGTGTGTCTGTGTGTGTGTCTGTGTGTGTGTGTGTATGTCTGTGTGTGTGTGTGTATGTGTGTATGTCTGTGTGTCTGTGTGTGTGTGTGTGTATGTGTGTGTGTGTATGTCTGTGTGTCTGTGTGTGTGTGTGTGTGTATGTCTGTGTGTCTGTGTGTCTGTGTGTCTGTGTGTCTGTGTGTGTGTGTGTGTGTGTGTGTGTGTGTTGCAGCGATCCCCGGGGTTCGAGAGCGCACGCTGATCGCTGTGAAGCCGGACGGGGTGCAGCGGCGCCTGGTGGGGCAGATCGTGCAGCGCTTTGAGCAGAGGGGCTTCAAACTGGTGGGGCTGAAGATGGTGAAGGTGAGAGACAGGCGGATTCGTTCGGTTGGAGTCATTCTCGGGGAAAGTGGCTCCGTCGCCCGTCGCGTGACACCCCTGGGAGGGAGATGAGGCACCTCCGGGATTGCGCCATAGTTTTCCGCATGGAGAGAGAACGCACCCACACCAACACAAAAACAAATAATAGAAAGACTTGTGCCCTTGCACAACAAACAAACTGACACAACAAACTACAACAATAAAGACAAACCACAGCAAAAGCGAGTGACAGCTTTTCAGCTCATCGCTCAGAGCTGCTCTGCAGCTTATCACTTTTAAGCATTGTCTTCTTCCAAGTGCGCTTATGACAAAATAAACCTGCAACAGAAAGCTGGTTCTCTCTGCTGGTGCTCCCAGTCTCGGCCTCGTACTGTGGAGAGGAGCACACTTTTTAGCACCAGGCTGATTACACTCACAAAGCAAAATTTCTACAGGCTTACAGTAACCTGACAGTCTCATGTTCTTCAAGCTGATTTGCACCGTTATTGATGTAAATAACCCTAGTATCTGTGCCTAGATCCATTAAGTGGCAGTATGCAATAAGAAGTAGCATAAGTTGAATTGAGGTTATGTTAACAATGTCAACGATGTCTGTGCAATTGTGTCCATGCCAGACAGTAGTTTGTTGAGCACAGTTGACCAGAATTATGAATGAGCAGTGTATCGCTTTTGATGTGATTCTCATATGGGCAAAATAAGGACAAAGCAGGCTCCGTACTGATAATAATCTGCCCATTAGATATCATTACATGGCAGTTCTTGTTCTGGCACTTATTCATGGGAATCACAAATGACGCCAGTTGTACTGACGGCAAGACCGAACATCCCAAATTAGGATATTTGGGTGGAGTTCCCCCTTGAATGAATGGTAGGCCTTGCTCTAATTGGTGTTACAGTAAATCTTATGTATAATGTAGTAGGGTTTGTAATGAGGAAAAAGCTCTCTAGTCCAGGAGTCATTGCACTATCAGAGCCCTTTATGGACATAATGACTTCCAGATACCTTTATTGTCACATTAATTATCGCCACCTTGTGAGATACTGCGTGAGTTGCCCAATCTCCTGTGCTGGAATAATGCTTTAAGCCTGACGAAAATGAAAGTGTTGCACAATATTTTGGATTTGTGCTTCGCCGATGGTCTGTGGTGAGGGTTCTGGAAGGTTGTCTTTATGGTAACAAGACATTACATTACATTATTGGCATTTGGCAGACGCTCTTATCCAGAGCAATGTACTGTTGATTAGACTAAGCTCCCCTGGAGCAATGCAGGGCCCAACGGCTGTGCGGATCTTATTGTGGCTACACTCGGATTCGAACCACCAACCTTGCCTGTCCCAGTCATTTACCTTAACCACTACAGGCCACCCCGACGTCAGTTGACAACTCCTTTTGTCATGACAATGACAATGAATGGTGTTTCACCTGGCCAATACTGTCCAGTAAACATTGCACGACAAAGTATGACATTGTCCACGACATATGAAAGTTCTATAGGTGTGCGACACTGAGAAAAAGTGTTGTATGACACTTTTTTTCAGTTGAAAAGGCAACACTTTCAATTTCCATCATATGATGCTTGTCACAAGGGTTGTGCGTTGAGTATAAATCAGACTTTAGGGTCTACCACAGTCTAGGTCAGGGGTCGGCAACCCTGGTCCTGGAGAGCCGCAGGGTGTGCTGGCTTTCGTCTCCACCTTAAAATAAGCAACCGATTCAGACCCAAGAAACCAGGTGAGGTGAGTTGACTGTGTAATCAACGGCTTTCATTGATCAATTAATGCCTAGTAACAACGAAAGCCAGCACACCCTGCAGCTCTCCAGGACCAGGGTTGCCGACCCCTGGTCTAGGTGAAGGCACATTGATATCGTTTACTGATGCTTGTGAGCTGTGAAGGTTTTTTGGGTGGAAGATGATGTCTCTGATCCTCCCAGGCACCAGAGGAGTTGTTGTCCCAGCACTACCACGACCTCAGGAAGAAGCCCTTCTACCCCAGCCTGCTACGCTACATGCACTCCGGACCAGTGGTTGCCATGGTGAGTGGTCCTAACAGGGTGAGCGACCGTTGCTCTTAATCAAAGCTGTTCAGACTTGGCACTTAGAAACGGGATTACACCAAGCCAACAGCAGCACTGGCCAAGTGTCGGCCAGGACCCAGTCAGTCTTCCAATTCAAAAAATGAATGGTCTTTCACACCATTGGCATGCAAAAGAGTTTTGACCTGGGAGAAGGGGCCCAGAGACATAGAAGGGGCCACATAGAATATGATAGACGACTAAACATGTGCAGAGCTGCGTATGTGTATGTATGTGTAGCCTGTTAAATCTGTCGTCCTGTTACTTACTTAACTCAAAATAAACTTGTCATGGGCCCAGATCCAGCTACACTCACACACACACACACACACACACACACACACACACACACACACCATACAACCCCCAACCCCAGCAACATGTTTTGACTGTCAATATAGTCTGCTTCCTAGTTTTGTAGTCAATGAGGATGATGAAAAGAACCATTTAGTTCCATACACAGTTTTGTCGCATGGTGTCAAAAAGGGTGTAAGTCGAGATACACACAGTAAGTTTTTATCTCTGAATTGTATATCTGAATCATGACGCGTGGACACGCAGGGGAGGAAGGGGAAAGGCTAGCAGTAGCCTCCCTCCAGCCCCTGATCTCACTGCAGGCAGACCAGATAAAGGCTAGCGGGTTATCACATGGCCTACAGCTCCATCTGCAGGCCGGCTAAACCATTACATTATTATTGCCATTTGGCAGACGCTCTTATCCAGAGCGACGTACAGTTGATTAGACTAAGCAGGAGACAATCCTCCCCTGGAGCAATGCAGGGTTAAGGGCAAAAAAGATGGCAAAATGTAAAAATATGAAATGACACCTTAGCTGTTCTCATAAGAAGCCTAGCAGCTGAGCTCTTCTGATGGGAGCCAGTTTTACTTTAAGCAAATTAGGCATTATTATTATTATTATTATTATTATTATTATTATTATTATTATTATTATTATAGTACAGCACTGTTCACCCCACAGTTTCTAATAACCTTACAGTAAGTAGGCTGAAATGATATTAAATACAGTAAAATAAAAATGGAATAAAATTATATATATATGTTGTATCCCACAGGTGTGGGAGGGTCACAATGTGGTCAGGACGTCCCGTCTGATGGTGGGGGACACAAACCCAGCAGAGGCCCTCCCTGGCACTGTTCGAGGGGACTTCAGCATTCACATTAGCAGGTAATCCCTAGATGGGCTGTAATTCATTTCATACGAACTGTGTAGATTTATCTGGGGCCTGTGCGTTTTGATACTTTCACAGTTTTTTTATAACACCTTTACAATTCCCATAGCAAGGGGATGTCATTTTCCATATTATGGGACCTTTAAGAAGTTCACTTTGTTGATCCCTTTTACGAAAGACCTCGGTCAGATGCCCCATAGGAAATTATATACACTCACCAAGCACTTTATTAGGAACATTTTTTACTTTATTACACCTACTTATTCATGCGATTATCTAATCAGCCAATTGTGTGGCAGCAGTGCAATGCATACAATCATGTAGATACGTGTCAGGAGCTTCAGTTTATGGTCACATCAACCATCTGAATGGGAAAAAAACGTGATCTAAGTGACTTTGACCATGGAAGTGGATAGGCTACAGCAGTAGAAGTAAAAAAAAAAGAAGTTATAAATACCTCATAAATTGTTTGGTGAGTGTTGGTGAAGAATATAAAAGAGAGTAAAAGAGCTGAAATTTCACCTGTGAAGGCCGGAGCCTGAAATCTGAGGGTGTGGTTCCTCCTGTGTGTCAGGAACGTGATCCACGCCAGCGACTCTGTGCAAGGGGCACAGAGGGAGATCCAGCTGTGGTTCAACTGCACCGAACTGCTGGACTGGGACTGCTGCGACCATAGAAACACCTACCAGCTGTGAGATCACGGGGGGGGGTGACATCACAACTACCTCCTCTGGCATCCAGGGGCTATCCCACAGTTCCACTGCCTCTCCTCCCCCCCCGCTGTCAAGGCGGCGAGAACACAGCGGCGGACTGACGGACTGACTATTGATTTTCTCCATGACTGCTGCCCCCCCCCCCCCCCCAGGCTAGTGTTTCTCTGTGTGGAAGCATTGTTATTACTTGTATCAACAATATTGCATTAATATGTCATAATAAGGGCTTTTCAGCCTTGATTTTCAAGTGCTAAACTTAGTTTAAATTGCAAACGTATTGGAACCGCAAGGTCAATTCCTTTGTTTGAGGTCAAAAGATGAATTTCAGCTTTTATTTCCTGGTATTTCTATCTAGATTTGTTTAACAACTTAGAACATATCACCTTTTGCATCAGACCACCCAATCTTTAGGTGAGCAAAAGTATTGGGGCATGTGACTGAAAGGTGTTTCATGTTAGTTTCATAGATGTGTTATGTTAGTTTCATTCAAGAATAAATAGTTCTGAATGGCTACTCTTGGTTTTAGCCTTGGGATTTGCCTGTGAAGACGGCATTTGTGTTAGAAAACATAAACCAACATGAAGACCATAGAGTTCTATTTGGGAGAAAAGCAAGCCATTTTGAAGTATAGAAAAGTGGGGATCAGAGCAATTGTACAAGCATTGTACAACAACTTGGAATGTCTTGAAAAATAAAGAAACTACTGAGCAACTGATATCGAACAGGTCGACCAAGGAAAACAACAGCAGTTGATGACAGAAACATTGTTAGAGGATTTCATAATGGAGAGAAAGTGGAAGGTTTTAG
This sequence comes from Conger conger, assembly GCF_963514075.1. NCBI lineage: Eukaryota > Metazoa > Chordata > Actinopteri > Anguilliformes > Congridae > Conger > Conger conger. Next base: position 34,771,612 of record NC_083775.1, read on the forward strand.
ACTGGCCAAGTCAATCACCTTAACCCAATTGAGCGTGCAGTTCACCTCCTGAAGAGAAGATTGAAGGGAAAAACCCCTCGAAACAAACAGCAGAAAAAGGCTGCTGTAAAAGCCTGGAAAAGCATCACAAAAGAAGAATGCTACAGTTTGGTGATGTCAATGGGTCACAGTTGCAGTTATTGCAAGCGAGGGATATGCTACCAAATATTAAGTGTTAATTTACTTTTATTTACTGACATACTCTCTGTTCCAATGCTTTTCCTCACCTAAAAATTGGGTGGTCTGATACCAAAGCTGCTATGTTTTTAAGTTGTTTAACATCTAGGTTTAAATACTAGAAAATAAAAGCTTGTCACGTGTTCATCATTTTGTCTCAACTCTAAATGTATTCACTATATTGTAAAAACAAAGGAATTGGCCTTGCTGTTCCAATGCTTTTGGAGGGGACTGTTTATTATTAATATTATATCAGGCATTGTTTAGTGGTGTTGAAATTCTTACCTCGACCACTTTGACTAGTTTGTAGAATGTTTCATCTTCCTTCATGTTAGTACTGGAAGAATGTGCCAAAAACTGTCAAAATGACAAAACTACAAATGACAACCTGCTAACTGCTTGCTATTTAATGCAATACAGAGTAGTGTTTGGGGCCATAGAAATGGGGATTCCTAATAGACTTTAAAATCTGGAAAGTTCCTTACTGTACAGGAGGTATAGTGAGATGGCATTGAGGAAGGCAGCTACACCATGACTGCTTTTGACTGAGCCTTAATATTTTATGGAAGAGACATGGTGGATGTTCACGTCAGGCTTATCCTCATTGAGCTGGTCATACTGTATAGGTGTTTTTAACAATAAAAAATGGGCCTGCCAAAATGGCTATGCTGTGACAATGCTTTTTACTGTATGTTATGGTTATCTTGATTGTTTACACTCAAGACATTGTTTTTTTTAACAATTTTCCACTCTCCTGCCCTCTGGTGGAAGTGCTGTGTCATTGTGCCTGTGTGCCTTTATGCACGGATGTTAGGCTTGTGGGACTGGTCAATGAAAGTACAGAAAAAATAATGTATTTGAACTTTTGATTAACTTTTTCTTAATGAAGAGCAATTCCATTTTTTGCTAATAAACTGGAAACACCCATGTGAAGTATTTTTCCATGTAAAAGTCAATTAATTTTGCCGATGAAAATGGACAACCATGGCCTCATACCAGAATGCTTCCAGTGGTTCAGATCTGCTGATTCAGTGCAAATAACATCAGTGTCATGATCTTTAAACTGTGATAACGGTACTCATGTACTGAGGCATTGTCAATTTGGAAGGCTTTGAATGACTGTGTATTGTATATTGAATTCAACAAAATCAAACTCCTTCCAACAAAATCGAACATTTCACATTTTTCTTCTCTTCTATAGTTTGCGTAGTTACATTCCCGAATGCAGTACACACACTTCCCTGAATCCACAGTATTTTTTGGAGGAAATGCATTTATAATAAAGGTTATATTGCTTATTGCTGTGGTTTATCGTAAGTATAGCTTTTAATTCATAGATGAAAAATATGCATGAGATCTTCACCCTCATCCTCAATTGAGTTTAAACATGAGATATGGGATATTGTTTGTTTGACATTATTTGCATGTTGTGTGTGGAACAGACAACGTTTTACACACTGACTGCATTTCGGCATAAATCACGGGCACGTTTTACACACTGACTGCATTTCGTCATAAACCACGGGCACGTTTTACACACTGACTGCATTTCGGCATAAACCACGGGTACGTTTTACACACTGACTGCATTTCGGCATAAACCACGGGCACGTTTTATACACTGACTGCAGTGATTCCACAAGCCTAGATGCCAGGGATCTGGCCCTGGAGACCAGGAGCTTTTTCCAATCACTTATTTTCCACCTCCTTCTTCCTTTCCTTGCGTCCTTTCCTTGCTCCTAGCTCCACCCATTGGTGGAGGCAAGGAAAGGAAGCAAGAAAAGGAAGAAGGAGGTGGAAAATAAGTGATTGGAAAAAGCTCCTGCTCACGTTTCCTTGTTAAAAACATTTGGGACCCTCCTAGCTCCTTGAAGGAACATTTAATCGATTGGAATGTCCAAGACGGTTGACCTCAATCGATTTCCGGGTCAGGCATGAAACAATGAGACCAGGAAGGGTAAAATAAGCCATGGGAATGGGCCCTGTAATGCTGCTGGTTGTCATTATTTTCCGATAAGGATCTGAATTGGGATGGGATGCCAGGTGGGTAGAATCATTGGCACCTAAACCCTTCCATACCCTGGCAACCACAATCCCCAATTGCACATTGCCCTCTGTGTCAGGCTGATGGTTCCAGTCTGCATTCACTTGGATTTCCAACTCAAGCGGCTCATTCCTACCACCTATTTTTTAGCACTTTTTGGAGGTCCACATTCCAACCCTTAAATCTTTCTAGGAGCTAGAAGTAGAAGTCAGGAACTCTCAATCTTTCCTTCGAGCAAGGGAACATGAGCACCTTCTTTTGCGGATGTATTTTTTTTTTCAGAAAGCCTCAGCCTTATTGACCTGTGGGTCTACATCTACCCATCTGCCATGTCTGTAACTGACGTGTCTTTGAACTGACGTTTGAAGGAGCAAGGACATTCCATTTGCCTAATTCACATTTCCTCATTTTCCCTGTCTTCATTTCTTTTTTCTTTTTTTCCTAGCCTCTCCTGATGTGTGTTGCTAGAAGTAGATAAAAAGAGCAAGAAAAAGAAAAGAGATGAGAAAAATAAGAGACTGGAATGAGCCCAAGGCCACGAAGTGTGAAGCTTTGGATTGGCCAAGTCAATCACCTGATTTAAACCCAATCAAGCATGCATTTCATTTGCTGAAAAGGAGTCTGAAGACAAACCCTCTGAAACAAAGATCAGCTGAAAGCAACTGCAGTTTCTGCAAGATACCAGATACCAAATGTTTAAGATGTTGTTTGATTGTAGACTTGGTGCACTTATTGCATTTAAGGACTGTATTGCTTTGATTTAAGTTATGTTAACTTAATTTAGTTGACACGAAAACAGTTGTTTCTGTAAAATGGTAAAACATGCGGTTATCTGTACTGTTGTCTTGTATACCTATTAATCTCAAACCAAATGCATTAAGTATATAAAATGCGTTAAGTATATAAGACACATTTTAACATAATGAAGCACTAGGCTAACGTATGAAAGGCTACTATATAAATAGCATATTATACATATGTATATACACACACCTGTAGCCAATTTGGCGACGGAAATCGGTGGAGAATCTATATGCTTCTGAAATTCAGATGAGAAGGCCTGTTACTTTGAACCGTGACCCCACTCACTCCTGACAGAAAACAGAAGGCTCTTACCACGCGCTAGGTTTTTTACCGGCAAATAATGGATGTGCCACACCTGAAAACAAAGCAGGTAACGTGTATGTGTCAATAGTATTCTAATGAACCCGCTTATATGTAGAATCCCATAAACACCTTTCTGGTATAGACCTATGTTTTCCCGTGCAATATTTAAATTTTAATTGGGTTAGACTAGGCTACTAGTTCATATGGTGATTTAGTAAATAGAACCGGCACCCAAAGGAAGCTGTCGGTACGTTTGTGATCATTTTTTTAACGGGCTATACCTTCTTAATACATGCTGCAGTTTTTGTATGGCTAGATGTTTATTGGTTTTCGTGTCGGTTATGTTGGGTTATACCTACAATGAGTGATACATCTCTCCAAATAGTTTATTGGGTGAATTGGGGAATCAGCCGTTCACGATTGGCATTTTAAGTGTGGCTCACGTAGCATTTCCATGTTTCAAGTGATTGTTAATCAATTAAACTTGATTTAATTACTAATCGCTAACGATTATATGGTGCCAAATCTAGATGTTTTGTTGGTTATGTGTAAAAAATATTGGTTCTTATTGTACTGTGGCATCAAACAATAACTAATCAGCGGCACATGCAATACATCAACATTTCCTCCACAGGAGGGCACAAAAGGACAAAAACGAGCATTCTGTTCTCAGTGTAAAAATCCATACATTCTTACATAACGGCTCATCTCCGTGTGACTCTTCGCGAATTAGATTTTATTACCTAAACGTATAGGCTTATTTATATTGCATATCGCGGTTGGACTACTGTCTCTGATGCAAGTCATGCTATTTCAATTAGGATACTGCTTTGTCATTAGTGTCTATTAAAAGCACATTGTTTACTTCTGCTTAAAATGTATAATCTATGAGAGATGTTCGTTGGACCTTGCTGTTGAATTTGCACAAGGGCTTGTTTGCGTCGATAGACTGCGGTGGGCTCAGGGGCGTGCGCGTTCTCGGATGCTGACGTCACTGCTGTATGCGGCTGGTGATGGCGGAGAAGCTGCTGATGAGAGACCGAGATTCATAGACAAATCGTCTCCAGCAACAACTGCGTCTTCGGATTGAAGATTCTCCCCAGGACATGGTCACAGGCAACAAAAAGATATCGGAAAATATCTAACAATTTCTTCCCTGACATAAAAACCCACAGCCAAATAACTATCAAGTCAACGCAGGTGCATGATCCAGTCGCGGAGCGCTGTCGGGAAGAGGCTGAGGAAAATACAGTTATGTAGCTAGCTAATAATATTCAATATGATGGACTAAACCGATGAAACCGGCGGCAGGAGGGACGGCGAAGGGCGTCTTTTCGTATGGCGATTAAGGCTATTGTTGAGACCAGGCAAGGACAAATAAGGACAAATAATGTGGAGACTGAGAAGGACAAATAAGGATGAAGTGATGCTGACGTCGAATGGAGGAATTGTAGAAACGAATTCTCGCACATGCTTAGGTTAGGCTACTGTGTTGCTGGTTAGCTGGCCTAGCTGGGGAAGAGGGCATCATTCTCATTTCAGTTATTTTTTTTTATATTAGCTAAATTTCTTACACTAAATTTCGTATTGAAGTGTGCTTAATACGGGTAATTTGCGGATTTGTTTGTTATAGCTTGCATGAAAAATATAGGATTGAGAAATGTGAATGTCAAATTGGCTACCTAATTAGCTAACTAGCCAGTCTTTTTTTGAAAAGTCTGTCAACAGTGGGCATATGGTTTTGTAATGTGAGATTTCTCGGAATTGGTAGACTACTGGCAAGCCAGCAATCGGCCAAGTAACTTGCTACCTGGCTAATAATGCATTCATAATATCGTAGGATATTACGTAGCTGCCGGTTACAGACAGAAGCAAACCACCCAACACTTATGCTCAACTCGAACGTGATCGTCTTATTAAAGTATAACCACTTGAAACACATGTAGCAGGCATGGAACATCTAAAGTAAAACAAGCAAACTGCATCAAGTGTGCAAATGTGTGTTTGTGTGCAAAGAAGACAGGCACGTGCAGTTTCGCCTGCGCTGAGATACTGTCACCGAACAGCGTTGAAAATGGGGACAGCTGTGGGAGTTGGGCGCACAGATCATTTTATGAACTTAATAATTCTCGAAGACTTAAGGACCATATTTTAAAGCTTTTACGGTCAATAGCAACCATGTCCGACTCTCAGCGAGGATATAGTTACGACTATTAGAACTGAAATGTTTCTATCGTCAATGACATGGACGTCGTGGTGATAAGTAAACATACACAGTCATATCTGGAAGGGCAGCTCTCTATTTATTTCTATTTTACAGTTGTGAGTTGTTTGTATGGAGCAGGTCTTGGTGTCTAGCCCTACTGGGCGTTCAGAGTGGGAACTGGAGCAGAACCCTCCTCTGGGATTTCTTCTCTTGGATACAAATAAGGGAGCCACCTTGCCCCAGGGGGACACAGGGAGTCGGGATCCGGGTCTGGACTTCTGCAAGGGAGAGAAAGAGCTGGTGTCTCTCAGCCTGGACGAGATCCTTCAGGAGAACGCCTTGTGTCTAGATGACCTTTTTCGGAGCTCCAGGTACCCCTGGGACAAAGGAGCAGTGTGCTCCGTGTTGCAGTGGGAGACGCCCTCCATTCCCGCTCAGGACTTTCCCCGCTGCACGTCGGAGTCGCTGAGCGTCTGTGGCAGCGTGGAGGACCTTCTGGACTTGAGCGGCTCTCCCTGCGCGCAGGGCCCGGCCTGCCCTCCCGATTCCAGCGAAGATGAGTTGTCGGTTGGGGATCAGGACTTCCACCACGGCACGGCCGCAGGCCTGATCCATTTCCTCAGCGGCTCCGAAGAACTTATCCATTTCAGCGATGCCCAGTCTCCTCTGCAGGTGTTGGCAGGCACCCCGACTTCCAGCAGGGAGGATTTATCTTTATTAGAAATTAAGAGGCTTGAGTGCACCTCCACATGCTCTTCTATCCGCCCCCATGGTGAGGCTAGCCCCCAGGTTGTCAGCGCAGAGGCAACAGAGGCAAGCTCAAAGGGGGTTAGTGCAGAGGCTAGGTCAGAGGGTGTTTGGACGGATTCTAGTGCCCAGGATGTCAACACAGATGCTAATGACCAGAGTATTAGCACAGAGGCTAGCTCACTGGATATGAGGACAGAGGCTAGCTTGCAGGATATGAGCACAGAGGCTGATGACCAGAGTATTAGCATGGAGGCTAGCTCACAGGATTTGAGTGCAGAAGCTAATGACAAGAGTAGTAGCATGGAGGCTAGCTTACAGGATATGAGCACAGAGACTGATGACCAGAGAATTAGCACAGAGGCTAGCTCGCAGGATATCAACACTGAGGCTAATGACCAGATTATAAGCATGGAGGCTAGCCTGCAGGATTTGAGCACAGAGCCTAGCTTGCAGGATATGAGCGCAGAGGGTAATGACCAGATTATAAGCATGGAGGCTAGCCTGCAGGATTTGAGCACAGAGCCTAGCTTGCAGGATATGAGCGCAGAGGGTTATCACCAGAGAATTAGCACAGGGGCTAGCTTGCTGGATATCAACACTGAGGCTAATGACGTGAATATTAGCATGGAGGCTAGCTTGCTGGATATCAACACTGAGGCTAATGACATGAGTATTAGCATGGAGGCTAGCTTGCAGGATATGAGCACAGAGGGTAATGACCAGAGTATTAGCACAGAGGCTAGCTCACAGGATATCAGCACTGAGGCTAATGACCAGAGTATTAGCATGGAGGCTAGCTTGCAGGATTTGAGCACAGAGCCTAGCTTGCAGGATATGAGCGCAGAGGGTAATAACCAGAGTATTAGCACAGAGGCTAGCTCACAGGATATCAGCACTGAGGCTAATGACCAGAGTATTAGCATGGAGGCTAGCTTGCAGGATTTGAGCACAGAGCCTAGCTTGCAGGATATGAGCGCAGAGGGTAATGACCAGAGTATTAGCACAGAGGCTAGCTCACAGGATATCAGCACTGAGGCTAATGACCAGAGTATTAGCACAGAGGCTAGCTCACAGGATAGCGGCACTGAGGCTAATGACCAGAGTATTAGCATGGAGGCTAGCTCGCAGGATAGGAGCGCAGAGGGTAATGACCAGAGTATTAGCACAGAGGCTAGCTCTCAGGATATCAGCACTGAGGCTAATTACCAGAGTATTAGCATGGAGGCTAGCTCGCAGGATATAAGTGCTGAGGCTAGTGACCATAGTATTAGCACAGAGGCTAGCTCACCGGATAACAACACTGAGGCTAGTAATGCGAGTATTAGCATGGAGGCTAGCATGCAGAATTTGAGCGCAGAGGGTAATGACAAAAGTATGAGCACGGAGGCTAGCTCGCGGGATATCAGCACTGAGGCTAATGACCAGAGTATTAGCATGGAGGCTAGCTTGCAGGATTTGAGCACAGAGCCTAGCTTGCAGGATATGAGCGCAGAGGGTAATGACCAGAGTATTAGCACAGAGGCTAGCTCACAGGATATCAGCACTGAGGCTAATGACCAGAGTATTAGCATGGAGGCTAGCTCGCAGGATATAAGTGCTGAGGCTAATGACCATAGTATTAGCACAGAGGCTTGCTCACCGGATAACAACACTGAGGCTAGTAATGCGAGTATTAGCATGGAGGCTAGCATGCAGAATTTGAGCGCAGAGGGTAATGACAAAAGTATGAGCACGGAGGCTAGCTCGCGGGATATCAGCACTGAGGCTAATGACCAGAGTATTAGCATGGAGGCTAGCTTGCAGGATTTGAGCACAGAGCCTAGCTTGCAGGATATGAGCGCAGAGGGTAATGACCAGAGTATTAGCACAGAGCCTAGCTCACAGGATATCAGCACTGAGGCTAATGACCAGAGTATTAGCACAGAGGCTAGCTCACAGGATAGCGGCACTGAGGCTAATGACCAGAGTATTAGCATGGAGGCTAGCTCGCAGGATAGGAGCGCAGAGGGTAATGACCAGAGTATTAGCACAGAGGCTAGCTCTCAGGATATCAGCACTGAGGCTAATTACCAGAGTATTAGCATGGAGGCTAGCTCGCAGGATATAAGTGCTGAGGCTAGTGACCATAGTATTAGCACAGAGGCTAGCTCACCGGATAACAACACTGAGGCTAGTAATGCGAGTATTAGCATGGAGGCTAGCATGCAGAATTTGAGCGCAGAGGGTAATGACAAAAGTATGAGCACGGAGGCTAGCTCGCGGGATATCAGCACTGAGGCTAATGACCAGAGTATTAGCATGGAGGCTAGCTCGCAGGATATAAGTGCTGAGGCTAATGACCATAGTATTAGCACAGAGGCTTGCTCACCGGATAACAACACTGAGGCTAGTAATGCGAGTATTAGCATGGAGGCTAGCATGCAGAATTTGAGCGCAGAGGGTAATGACAAAAGTATGAGCACGGAGGCTAGCTCGCGGGATATCAGCACTGAGGCTAATGACCAGAGTATTAGCATGGAGGCTAGCTTGCAGGATTTGAGCACAGAGCCTAGCTTGCAGGATATGAGCGCAGAGGGTAATAACCAGAGTATTAGCACAGAGGCTAGCTCACAGGATAGCGGCACTGAGGCTAATGACCAGAGTATTAGCATGGAGGCTAGCTCGCAGGATAGGAGCGCAGAGGGTAATGACCAGAGTATTAGCACAGAGGCTAGCTCTCAGGATATCAGCACTGAGGCTAATGACCAGAGTATTAGCATGGAGGCTAGCTCGCAGGATATAAGTGCTGAGGCTAATGACCATAGTATTAGCACAGAGGCTTGCTCACCGGATAACAACACTGAGGCTAGTAATGCGAGTATTAGCATGGAGGCTAGAATGCAGAATTTGAGCGCAGAGGGTAATGACAAAAGTATGAGCACGGAGGCTAGCTCGCAGGATATCAGCACTGAGGCTAATGACCAGAGTATTAGCATGGAGGCTAGCTTGCAGGATTTTAGCACAGAGCCTAGCTTGCAGGATATGAGCGCAGAGGGTAATGACCAGAGTATTAGCACAGAGGCTAGCTCACAGGATAGCGGCACTGAGGCTAATGACCAGAGTATTAGCATGGAGGCTAGCTCGCAGGATATAAGTGCTGAGGCTAATGACCATAGTATTAGCACAGAGGCTAGCTCACAGGATATCAGCACTGAGGCTAATGGCATGAGTATTAGCATGGAGGCTAGCTTGCAGGATATGAGCGCAGAGGGTAATGACCAGAGTATTAGCACAGAGGCTAGCTCACAGGATATCAGCACTGAGGCTAATGACCAGAGTATTAGCACAGAGGCTAGCTCGCAGGATATCAAGACTGAGGCTAATGACCAGAGTATAAGCATGGATGCTAGCCTGCAGGATTTGAGTGCAGAGGCTAGCCTGCAGGACATGAGTGCAGAGGCTAATGACCAGAGTATTAGCACAGAGGCTAGCTCACCGGATATCAACACTGAGGCTAATAACGCGAGTATTAGCATGGAGGCTAGCATGCAGAATTTGAGCGCAGAGGGTAATGACAAAAGTATTAGCACGGAGGCTAGCTCGCAGGATTTGAACGCAGAAGCTAAAGACAAGAGTAGTAGCATGGAGGCTAGCTTGCAGGATATCAAGACTGAGGCTAATGACCAGAGTATCAGTATGGAGGGTTGCTTGCAGGATATGAGCGCTGAGGGTAATGACCAGAGAATTAGCACAGAGGCTAGCTTGCTGGATATGAACACTGAGGCTAATGACATGAATATTAGCATGGAGGCTAGCTTGCTGGATATCAACACTGAGGCTAATGACATGAGTATTAGCATGGAGGCTAGCTTGCAGGATATGAGCACAGAGGGTAATGACCAGAGTATTAGCACAGAGGCTAGCTCACAGGATATCAGCACTGAGGCTAATGACCAGAGTATTAGCATGGAGGCTAGCTCGCAGGCTATAAGTGCTGAGGCTAATGACCATAGTATTAGCACTGAGGCTAATGGCATGAGTATTAGCATGGAGGCTAGCTTGCAGGATATGAGCGCAGAGGGTAATGACCAGAGTATTAGCACAGAGGCTAGCTCACAGGATATCAGCACTGAGGCTAATGACCAGAGTATAAGCATGGATGCTAGCCTGCAGGACATGAGTGCAGAGGCTAATGACCAGAGTATTAGCACTGAGGCTAGCTCACCGGATATCAACACTGAGGCTAATAACACGAGTATTAGCATGGAGGCTAGCATGCAGAATTTGAGCGCAGAGGGTAATGACAAAAGTGTTAGCACGGGGGCTAGCTCGCAGGATTTGAACGCAGAAGCTAAAGACAAGAGTAGTAGCATGGAGGCTGGCTTACAGGATATGAGCACACTGACTGATGACCAGAGTATTAGCACAGAGGCTAGCTCACAGGATATCAAGACTGAGGCTAATGACCAGAGTATAAGCATGGATGCTAGCCTGCAGGATTTGAGCGCAGAGGCTAGCCTGCAGGACATGAGTGCAGAGGCTAATGACCAGAGTATTAGCACAGAGGCTAGCTCACCGGATATCAACACTGAGGCTAATGACCAGAGTATAAGCATGGATGCTAGCCTGCAGGATTTGAGCGCAGAGGCTAGCCTGCAGGACATGAGTGCAGAGGCTAATGACCAGAGTATTAGCACAGGGGCTTGCTCACCGGATATCAAGACTGAGGCTAATGACCAGAGTATAAGCATGGATGCTAGCCTGCAGGATTTGAGCGCAGAGGCTAGCCTGCAGGACATGAGTGCAGAGGCTAATGACCAGAGTATTAGCACAGAGGCTAGCTCACCGGATATCAACACTGAGGCTAATAACACGAGTATTAGCATGGAGGCTAGCTTACAGGATATGAGCACACTGACTGATGACCAGAGTATTAGCACAGAGGCTAGCTCACAGGATATCAGCACTGAGGCTAATGACCAGAGTATTAACATGGAGGCTAGCTCACAGGATATCTGCACTGAGGCTAATGACCAGAGTATGAGGATGGAGGCTAGCCTGCAGGATTTGAACACAGAGCCTAGCCTGCACGATATGAGTGCTGAGGCTAATGGTACGAGTATTAGCACAGGGGCTAGCTCACAGGATATCAACACTGAGGCTAGCTTGCATGATTTGAGCACAGCAGTTAATGACCAGAGCATTAGCATGGAGGCTAGCTCGCAGGATATGAACGTAGAAGCTAATGACCAGAGTATTAGCACAGAGGCTAGCTCGCAGGGTATCAGAGTGGAGCAGTCTCAAGGTCCCTCGTCACAAGACGGAGAGGTTCTATCACCTGAAACCGGGGACGAACGTCTGTTTAGTGAGCTGGCCAGTGACCTGCTCACTTTGTACAGCTGTTTCCCAAAGACCTCAGCGGGGACCACTGAAAGTGACCAGGCCAGCAGTAGCAGTCCATTCACAGCAGCTTTGGATGGATCAGCGTGCTGCCCAGAGATAGGCGCTGCGTGCTGTGACCGCCCTCCCGGCCTCACAGACGGCGAAGGCGTGCGCTTCAGCCCGGAGAATCCCGATCCTGCCGGGAGTGGGCCTGGGACCAACGTGTCTTCTCTGGGCCCCGGAGAAGATCCCTCCACCCCTCCTTGCCCTCCAGCCCTGCCACCTCAGGTTCGCAAGAGACCCCCTGACAGAGATGCCCCCTGCCAGGGTGACCTGGACAGTGGCTGGGGCTCAGACCCGGATCCCTTAATGGAGGAAGGGCTGCCTCTAGACCTGCATGTGTCTGGGCCTGGGCTGTTCCCAGATCAGCGTTTGACTGCAGAGTCCGTATGCGACGGGGAAACTTTGCACCCCAGACCACCTGATGAGACGCAATGTGAAGCTGCTTCTGGACCGGAGCTCCATGTAAGACATAGCGCGTTACACATTGATCTGGAATTTCCGAAGGATGCGCTTTGCCATGAACATCACTTCTCCAGCCAAGCCTACCAGGATCCTGGCTCAAAACGGACTAGCGAACAGACGTTAGCCGGGCTCTCACTCCCAGGGGAGGGGGTATGCTCGGCCCTGTCTGTGGGGGGCTGTGAGTCCCATAGGGAGGGTGACCTGTTCCCTCTGAGGGCTGTGTTCAGTGCCCTGGACCAGGACCGAGATGGGTTTGTGCAAATTGAGGAGTTCCTGCAGTTTGCCAAGACCTATGGAGCAGAACAGGTAAGAACACTTGCACACTCCCAGCAGTGACTGTTTTTTCACTGTGATTTTTTCATTTTGCAGTTTTTCTGTGTACCTTTGTGTGGGTGCTTACATGATGTGTATAAAGTGCCCTCCATAATGGTTGGGATCGAGACCCATCATTTATTTATTTGCCTCCACAATTTGAGATTTATAATGAAAAATCACATTTGGTTAAGGTGCACATTGTCAGATTTGAATAAAGGGCATTTTCATACATTTTAGTTTCACTATGTAGAAATTACAGCAGTGTTTATAAATAGCACCCCCCCAAATTCAGGGCACCATAATGTTTGGGACACAGCAATGTTATGTAAATTAGTAGTCATGTTTAGTATTTTGTTGCATATCCTTTGCATGCAATGACTGTTTGAAGTCTGCGTTTCATGGAGCGGGGGGGGGGGGGGTCTTCTCTGGTGATGCTCTGCCAGGCAACAAACAACCAAACATGTCAGATAAGGTACTATTAATATATGATTGTTGTAAGACTTAAGGCACAGCGTGAAGAGGTGAGTCTTCAGACTGTGGCGGATAATGGGCAGCGAGTGAGCAGTCCTCATGGGGACGGGGAGTTTCGTTCCACCTCTGGGGAGCTAAGAGTAGAGAAGCTCTGCAGTCGAAACAAGCGAGAGCCGTTCACGCGGCAGGCAGGATGTACAAGTCGGCCGTCGGCAGCAGAGCGGAGTGGTCAAACTGTTGTGCAGAGCTGAATTGTGTCCTGTAGGTAGGGAGGGGCTGTCTTGTTGGCTGCAGCATAAGCCAGGTTTAGAACTTTGAATCTGATCCTATCAGAAACTGGTAGCCAGCGGAGTGACTTTGGCAGGGGCGTGAGGTGTGAAAAGGTTGGTTGAAGACGAGTCGGGATGAGCTGTAGTGTAGTGGCTGGATGGTGTAGGCCGGCAGACTTGCGAGTAGTGAATTGCAGTTATCTAGTCAGGAGATCGATCCATAGCTTGGACAAGTAGCTGTGTGGAGTATGTGGTCAGGTATGGTTGAATCCTCCGGTTGTTTAGAGGGAACCTGCAGACCATGACATTGCTGCAACTTGCTCTTTGAAGTCCATAACACCCAGCCACCATGTTTCATAAATGAGGTGGTATGCTTTGGATCTTGGGCAGTTCCTTGTCTCCTCCATAATTTGCTCTTGTCATCACTCTGACATGAGTTGATCTCCATCTAACCTGTCCACATTACTTTTTTCCAGAACTGTGGTTGCTTTTTTAAGTACTTCATGGCAAACTGTAACTGGCCATCCTGTGTGATGGCAAGATGCAAACCACTCGTTAGCAGTGTAGCCTCTGTATTTCTCTTCAAGAAGTCTTCTGCAGACAGTGGTCATTGACAAATCTGTTAATTTTATGGAGAGAATTCTTCTGTCATCAGCTGTGGAGGTCTTCCTTGGTCTGCCAGTCCCTTTGCAATTAGTAAGCTCACTTGTGCTCTCTATATAATTATGTTCCAAACAGTTGATTTTGGTAAACCTAAGGTTTGACTGATGTCTTTAACCATTTTTTTCTTGTTTCTCAGTGTCATAATGGCTTCTTTGACTTTCATTGGCACAACTTTCATCCTCATGATGATAAACAGCAATAATAGTTTCCAAAGGTGGTCGAAAGATTAGAGGAAAAGCTAGGTGCTGAGAGCTCTTTTATACGTGTATTAAGGAGGCAATTAAACACATCTGAGCAATTACAAACACCTGTGAACTGTGAAGCCATGTGTCTCAAACGCTGTAATTTCAACATGGTTTAACAAAAATGTATAAAAATACCCACTAATAAAATCTGTGAATGTGCACTTTAACTACATGTTAATTGTGCGGGCTTTGTCCCAAATATTATGGAGGGCACTGTATGTATTTGTACAGTGACACCATCTTTGTTGTTTTGGCTTTGTATTCTTGCACATTGCGTTTGAAATGAAACTGAATGTTTTTACGGTATTTACACCCATATCAGGTGATCTGAGTTGCAATCACCTGTTTTATACATGTCCCCCGCCTGCATTTTTGGAGATGAAAAGTAATTGGCTTCTCAGCTGCTTCTTGGCCAGCTCATGCCTAAGAAAGTTAACAAAAGGTCTGGCATTAGCATTTTGGGTCTGTTGCTGTTGTCGCTCAACATAAGGACCAAAGAAGTGTCAGTGCGCGCACACACACACACACACACACACACACACACACACACACACACACACACAGCTTGTGCATGCATATGTGACATGGCTTATCTCTCCATAGCACGTGAGGACATGGTGCTGTTCAGCAGGCATTAGTAACACGTTGGTACAATTAAAGGCAGCGGTACTGTATCAGTGCAATCCTCCTTGCTCTCTTGGCAGGAGCCTGTAATGGCAGAACTATGCCACACATCTAAACACCATCGCTGAACGAAAAGACAGGATTTATTGCCTGTGTATAAAGCTTTGGAAATGTCTTTCAGCTTGCCAGGGCTCACAAGCCGTGGTTACTGTGAGGCTGTCTCTGGCTTTGTAGCCGTACCATCTGTAGCTGCGGGAGCACCAGGACTGCAGGCTCTTGACTGCGCTCGGCTATTAGCGCTTCTCCTCCTGATGTAAATTTCCCCCGATGCGAGTGCTCATGGTCATCCGTACCGATTTGAATGTCAACACCTTTCCTCTGCCTCCTCCCTCCGCTTTCAAGATAAGCGCCGCAACTTTTCTCTAAAATGGTCTCGTCTTATCAACCATGCTGCGCACGCGTTACTCCTTTGGGGAGATATGGCGCCGCGATGTTTGTGATTCAGTCGTCTGGCAGTCGGAGGGTTGCCGGTTCGATCCCCCGCCCAGGCTGTGTCGAAGTGTCCCTGAGCAAGACACCTAACCCCCCAAATACTCCTGACGAGCTGGTCGGCGCCTTGCATGGCAGCCTATCGCCGTCGGTGTGTGAGTGTGTGTGTGAATGGGTGAATGAGAAGCATGAATTGCACAGAGCTTTGGATAAAGGCGCTATATAAATGCCAGCCATTCACCTTTCAAGCATTTTCCCCCAGCCTGCCTGGTAGTTCACGGGGGATAAATAACCTTAGCTGTTTTCTAGTTGCCAGTTCATGAGAGAGATAATGGGCTGCTCTCAAATTTGAGGGTTTTTTTTCTGTTATCTTTTAGCCTGTATTTCGAACTGGTATGTGATATTTTATGTTTGGCCGCCTAAAAGGGCAAATTGAAAATGTCCTGAGAGATCTAACGGGGTCGACACATAAAATAGTCTTACAGTTGGTTTGTCCAAAAACACGCGGAAGTGACATTTTAGAGTGCACAGATGTAGAAGGCTAGCTCAGGTTGCAGGTCCTCAATCTACAAATCTGTGGGATGCCCAACCATCCTCTAAATGTAGGCAGCTTCATCCTACTTTGCAACTTAAATACTTTGGCTTATTTTGTAATGCGCTGCATTTCTATCAAAATATCTTCCCATGGACACATACGAGCCAGATTCCAATAGCATTAATGATCTGAGTGTTTGGATGTTGCCCGGGTGAACAGCAGTGAGGTAAATTATTTATGTGGTGATGTTGCCTGGTCTCTGTGTATGTAAGCCTTTCCATCTTTTCTATGGTGTAGATTTTCCCTTGAAATCTGCAGTCCAGGTTTTGTAACCATTGTTTGATTTAGAAGCAGTTGGTCTGTTCAGCTACCTGGCACAGGAAGTCTATTTGAAGAGTCTGTGGTGGAGTACTGACACGGTGTTGTAAAAATAAGGCCACTGGCCGGTCCCTGATGCGAACGCAACCCAAATACCTACATTTACAGTTTTTGTCTCTGTTAAAAGGGCTCTGCGAATATGGAACAAAAATCTCTGTGTGTTTGTCCATCAAATTTTACTGGGTGGCTCTTCTTTATTTGCTCTGGCCACGTGGTTGAATCGGGTCTAACCGCTGTGATCTGACCCTCATAGGGAAACCCTCCACAGACGGGAAGTCTGTAATGGTCGCGCTGCTCCCCAGGATAGGTTTACGTTGTTTCGTGGAGAGGTCGGATTTCAGAACTCTTAAGAGTGTGATTGGTGACATTGCTCAAGGAGGAATAATTGATTTCTCGCTTTACACAGACTGCTATCAGCTTAGAAAATGCCGCTTCAATGTCTGCATGCAGTTTGAAAATGCCAAATATCCAAAATATCTAATATGTTAAGGGCCACTTCCCTGCTTGTGTGTTAATACCTCTTTGTTATTTGTGGTTTCCTTCACATATGGATTTGTGAATTCATGTGTACTGTCAATTCATAAGGTCAATTGGAATTGGACAAACCCTGCGTATTCATGATGCTCAATTCTTGCTGCCACCAGCACCTCTGCATTTAAAAATCGCAGTAGTGCGCAAGGCTTCTGCGATTGTGGTCAAACCACAAGCAGCAGGCTCCACCCTGCTCTAAGATTCGCTGTAAGCATGTGACATTGGCTGCTCTTGTTGGTATCCAAGTCAAAACGAATGTGACCGTCTCGCTGCAGCAATTAAGCGAAGGGGTGAAGCATGTCACTGCAGAGGGTCTCTGGACCCTGTGAACCGGCTCCAGGGCAGTTGCGTTCCTGAGCTCTATGAAGAGCATGCGCTCTGTGCAAAGGGTGCTGGATTTGTTTACTCTACCTTAGCTAACTGAATAAGCGTAATGGACAGACCATCAACTGCTGTGTTGGGCCCCTCGTGACTAACAGTTTGTTTAAGGAGTGGAATGGGTTATGCTGTGAAACAGACACTGCGGCAGTTTTCCTGACCCTGTGGTGGAATGTGTGGGTTCTACTTGCCCTCTGGTGGAATGTGTGCGTTCTACTTGCCCTGTGGTGGAATGTGTGCTTCCTGCTTGCCCTGTGGTGGAATGTGTGCGTTCTAGTTGCTCTGTGGTGGAATGTGTGCGTTCTACTTGCCCTGTGGTGGAATGTGTGCGTTCTAGTTGCCCTGTGGTGGAATGTGTGCTTCCTGCTTGCCCTGTGGTGGAATGTGTGCGTTCTAGTTGCTCTGTGGTGGAATGTGTGCGTTCTACTTGCCCTGTGGTGGAATGTGTGCTTTCTAGTTGCCCTGTGATGGAATGTGTGGGTTCTAGTTCCCCTGTCGTGGAATGTGTGGGTTCTAGTTGCCCTGTGGTGGAATGTGTGCGTCCTAGTTGCCCTGTGGTGGAATGGGTGCATCCTAGTTGCCCTGTGGTGGAATGTGTGGGTTTGTGTCCCCTGCGGTGGATTCCCAATGCTCCCTGTCACCAGCAATGTCCCAGGGGTGTTTTGTTGTCATCATCAATAATCATTCCTATGCCGGTCTGATGCCTTTTCTGTGAGCTGTGTTCAGACCTGTCACCTTTACATGGCACTGACAGACTGAAGATAAATCAGGCCGGTGCATAACACTGCAAGTGTCCGAGTAAGAATGTAGAATAACTGAGCACTGAAATGTGTCGTTTTCAGATTTACTGGAATGTATCATAGTGTTTATTTTCTTTTGGAAAAGTATGGGTGATGGTAGGATTGAAACCCTAAAGAAATGAAGCTGTTGCTACTGCTGCATTCCCTAACCCAAACAAAGTCCCAGGGGTGCAAAATAATCTCAACATAATGCAGTAATCACAAAACAAGTGATTTAGTGCTTAGACCAGTGTGACTGGAGGTTTGCACAGAAGCTATTCAGCAAGGGTATTTTACTACCTTTGTAATGATAATAATTACATACTGTATTTAAACTCAGTAGCATCATAGGTCAAGACATTAAAATGAAAACATTAACGGAGACTGGGTTCCTGGCATCAGCCCCACTGTGTCTCATCTCCACTGCTGTTATGGCCTGTGCCCTTTAAAATGATCCCAGGTTTTCAGCTGTCAGTGCACTGGAGTGATTTGTAGCAGTTTAAACCCCTCTTGAGGGGGGGGGTTGTGGTCAAGATCTGGCAACGCCTTACATCCCAGACAGGCAAGATTAACCCTGGATCACAGCTCAATGCATCTTCATGTAAATGCGTGACAATAGAGAACATGAACGTGTGAAGCACCAGGGCTCATGGTGGTGAGTCGGTGGAGTCGGTAGAAACCGTATTTGTTGAAAATCCGTCCTGGAGGGAGGCGAAAGAACCCCGCTTATGTGTAGCATATACTGCAGTGCTACTCAACCCCACGTCCTGCGGGCTGCAGTGTCTGCAGGCATTTTCGTCAACCATGCACTACGATCAGGTAGAATAATCAGTGAAATCGGGTTGGGCAAGGTGGGAGCAAATGCCTGCAGACACTGGGTAGTTGGGTAGCCCTGGGATACTGTATACTCTTTGAAAATCTTCTGTGGTGATGAGTAAGGATGTCCCATTCAAAGTTCTATTTTTATATTGTATTTATTTATTTTTCCTACGGTAACATTTTTCAACATCTAGCCAACAAACAAGAACACCCAGCGTGGCTTTAAAATCAGTAAAACAATTCCAGGCTAGATTACAGATACAGAAAATAAATATAAGGAACTGAATTCACTCACTGAAATGGATAGTTATAAAGCACAAACAAAATACAGGACAGATTGAGAAAAGAGAGAACTAACATCAAAAAGTGCAGGTTTTGATGTGTATTTTATCAAAGTTTAATTGCCTTAACAAAACAAAAATGATTTTTTTTTTTTTTTTTTTACTAAATGATGTATCCTTAATGATATGTAAGCTATAGTTCCTACAACCTGTGACAAAAATGTCTGAATCTGACATTTTTACTTTCTCCTGTGACTAATATAATATTGAATAGACATATAGAACAGCTATAGTAGCCTATTAGTTTTGTAGTATTACAGAATAGCTTGCTAACAGGTTATGTTTTATTCATTTTTTAAATCATGACAAGCACTGACAGAGCATTTTATCTTCTCTGCCTTTTTGCATTCAGCTGAATGCTCTCGTTGAGGTTTGTTTTCAGGCTAATGTCGACGACTAATTTCATACCCTCGCACCTCTGATTAGTGGGTGGCGAGAGCAGAAAAGCAAGTGTCCCTGCATGTGATAGTCGTGCCCACACATCCCATGAGTGTGCTGTCTCTCTCTCTCTTTCTCTTGCTCTTGTTGTCTCTCTCTCTCTTCTCTCTTTCTCTCTTTTTCACTCTCTTTCTCTCTTTTCTCTTTCTCTCTACTTCTCTCTCTATCTCCATGGGTGTGTGTACTTGTGCATGTACACGTGTGTGTGGGTGGGCATGCATGCATGAGTGTGTGTTTGTGTGAGTGTCTGCTCTTGCATGTATGTGTGTACGTGTGCATGTACATGTGTGTGTGTGGGCATGCATGCATGAGTGTGTGTTTGTGTGGGGTGTGTGTACGTGTGCATGTACGTGTGTGTGTGTGTGTGTGTGTGTGTGTGCATGGGTGTGTGAGCACGTATTGGTAAATCTGGGTTCTATTACACTCCTTCTGTCAGCTTCTCTTTGAAGTTGATAAACGGTCAGGGATTTGCTGGGTTGTGTTTCATGAAAGATCTGCAGAATGTAGTTCTGCATAAAACATGAGGCTTCCATAGGAGGAGTGAAATTTGAAAGCAGATTTTTCTCATCAAACACACACGCACACACGTACACACATTTCAGAAAACCTACACTAGGATGCAAAGAAGTAGGGCTGTCAAAAATAATGATTTAAACATTGTATTTCTAAAAATGAGAGATAGAATATTTAATTTGAATGATTAGATTATTTATTGTAAAATTTACATTACAATATTTCCATGAATTGCAGGATTATTGCATTGCCAGGAAATGCTCTTGGGCGCTTCCTCTGTTATGCATGATGTAGAAAAGCTCTTAACCGAAAAACTGCTCCAGAGGCTTTACCCCTCTCTCTCTCCCTATCTCTCTCTCTCTCCCCCTCTCTCCCTCTCCCCCCCCCCTCTCTCTCTCTCTCCCCCTCTCTCTCGCTTTTCTCCCCCTCTCTCCCTCTCCTCCTCTCTCTCTCCCTCTCCCCCTCTCTCCCCCTCCCTCTCTCTCCCTCTCTCTCCCTCTCTCCCTCTCTCTCTCTCTCTCCTCTCCTCTCCTCTCCCTCTCTCTCTCTCTCTACATACAAAGATGTATATTTGTTTTCTTAGCCCATTATGGACTAAGGTGGTACATAGAAAGACCTGGGAATCACAGTACATTTCAACAGTCATGTGTCTTAAAAAAGGGTTGTATGATCAACTGCAACACTGGCTTCACATCTTCACGTCTTTTAAGGGAGATGTAACGTGCAGGTCTCATCCACCCATAAGGGGTTAAGTTTTTGGCAAAAATACATTTCACTGATTTAGTACAAAATGACTTTTTGTAAATATGAATAGTCACCCTGTTAACAATGTTGAACTGTGTGGCTTCCTCACATTGAGAGTATTAGTTCACTCCGAATTAACAATGAACTGGCCAACATTTTTGTGAATAAACAAATGAGCCAAACAAAATCTTGTGCAATAGGAGATTAAACATTGCATCTCTCTTGCCTTTACATGAATGAGTCTTGTTCCATTCTAGTTAGCCAAACTCATATTCATAAAAAATAAAATAACAAAAAATGTCCTAGTTTTGGCCCTTTGATATCCCTGTAGTTTAACTGCAGTTGAGTCTTATTTCAGTAACTGGTTTATGTCTTTCACTTATTCTTCTCTGGGTTTCATGTTTAAATAATTTTTTTTAGTCTCATCTGAAATGAGTGTGGTGTCTCGTATTACATGAATAAATTTTGAATGTATTTCCCTAAATGCTCGTCTCTACCTCACACCCGGCTTACCTCCGCACTCTTAGCTTTCCATTCCCGAGCTGCTATTGCAGAAACATCTGTAAACATGCGTTTATGTGTTCTAGATATTGCATTGTTTTATGTTTGTATTGAAGGGAGGCATAGGGGAGGCTTCAGGTAGTGCATTAAGTTCATCATCGGGGGCAGCGTGTAGCATATATTTTTTAGCCATATTTTTTCAAAGTGGCTAAATAACTAAATAACAAATTATTATAATTTATTTATTATTTATTATCTTTCTCAGCTGCATCTTCGTAATGAATCTGAGGACTCCCTCGCAGCTGAGCTTCAAGCCTCGGCAGCTGTCTCCTTGGTTACCTGATCATATGTTGCTAGGCAACTGATTTTATTGTTGCTAGGAAGCCTTTTTTTTATCTAGATGAGTTAAACTACTTAGAACATAGCACCTTTGGTATCAGACCACCCAATTTTTAGGTGAGCCAAAGTATTGGAACTGTGAGTATTGAAGTGAATATCAGGTAATATTTGGTAGCATATCCCTTGCTTGCAATATCAAGCCTGCATCACACTGACATCACCAAACTGTTGCATTCTTCTTTTGTAATGCTTTTCCAGGCTGTTACTGCAGCCTCTTTCAGTTGTTTCGGGAGGTTTTTCCCTTCAATCTCCTCTCCAGGAGGTGAAATGCATGTTCAATTGGGTTAAGGTCTGGTGATTGACTTGGCCAGTCTAAAGACTTCTACCTTTTGTCCCTAATGAAGTCCTTGTGTGTTTTGTCTTGCTGCATGATGAAGTTCCCCCCAATTAGTTTGGACTCATTTCTCCATTGGTTGGCAGACAGAATGTTTTTGTAGACTTCTGAGTTCATCCTGCTGCTACCATCATGAGTTACATCATCACTAAGATTAGTGAGCCCACTCCAGAGGCAGCCATGCAAGCCCAAGCCATGACACTACCTCCACCGTGCTTCACAGATGAGCTTGTATGTTTTGGATCATGAGAAAAATCCTTCTTTCTCCACACTTTGGCCTTTCCATCCGTTTGGTTGAGGTTAATCTTGGTCTCATCAAACCATAAAACTTTGTTCCAGAACTTTTGTGGCTCATCTCTGCACGTATTACAATTTGCAAGGATCATATCGCCTTTCCGATTCTTACTACTGATGAGTGGCTTGCATCTTGTGGTATAGCCTCTATATTGCAGCTTTAAGTTTTCTTCAAACAGTTGATTGAGGTGCCTTCACCCCTGCCCTGTGAAGATTGTTTGTGATGTCACTGACTGATGTTTTAGGGGGTTTTTCTTCACAATGTTTCTGTCATCAACTGTTGTTTTCCTTGGTCGACCTGTTTGATGTCTGTTGCTCAGTACGCCAGCAGTTTCTTTTCTTTTTCAGGCCATTCCAAGTTGTTGCACAAGCTATGGCTCTGATCAATTTCTCCTCTTTTCTAAGCTTTAAAATGGCTCCCAAAGCTCCCAAAGATATCTCTCTGGTCTTCATGTTGGTTTATCTTTTCTAACACAAATGCCGTCTTCACAGGCAAAACCCAAGGCTAAAACCAAGAGTAGATATTCAGAACTATTTATTCTTTTACCAATCAATCTAACAGGACACATCTGAGCTACAAGAAACACCTGTCAGTCACATGTTCCAATACTTTTGCTCACCTAAAAGTTGGGTGGTCTCATACAAAAAGGTGATGAGTTTCAAGTTGTTTAACAAATCTGGATAAAAATACCATAAATAAAAGCTGAAATTCTGATCCGTCATCTCACGTATATCTTTTGACCTCAAACTCAATTCTCTTCAATATATAGCAAAAACAAAAGAATTGACCTGTTCTAATACTTTTGAAGGGGACTGTATGGGGCATCTGATGGAAGCTTTGTACAGTGTCCAGAGGACTGACGTCTACTGGGTGTGGTGTGAGGAGGACATGTGATCTTGTATCAGAAAGAGCTTCATAGCTGATGTGAAAGGCCAACAGTGCCTTGCCGTTATAGGTTAGATCGTTACTTTCAATGTTCTGACCTCACTGAGTTGTTAATTTCAAGATGAATATTTGATTTTACTGCATGTGAAGTGATGAACAGTCCTGAACTATTCTCTTAATGGAGTCAGTGAGATGGTCAGATGTGTGTTGTGTTGTTTGTTGTGTTGTCAGCTGTTTGTTGTGAGCTGTGCGCTGTTTGTTATGTGTTGTTTGTTGTGTGCTGCTGTGTGTTCTGACGTGTGTGTTGTGTGATGTGTTCTGCTCTGTATGCTGTCAGTTGTTTGTTGTGATCTGTGTGTTGTGTGTTGTGTGTTGTGTGCTGTGCAGGGCTTGACATTGGCACCCACCAAATGACCGTTGTCTTGGCCCCTGTGTGTTACATAAGGAACACATTCAGTGAGAGGCAGGGGGCATTTTTGGGGTCTCAGCGTGGGGTCTTCCATAAAATAAATTTAAAAAACAAACGCTGTACTGGAAGTAAGAGCAATTAAAAATTCCCATTATGCATACGACCTGCTTGACAGATTCTCAGGTTGACGAGAACAGCTGCACAACCCATGCAAATATTCACCTTCAGAAAAGCTGTTTGTTGAAGCCTTTTATCTGATTCAGTCCCTCCCTCCCTAACAGGTGAAAGACCTAACGAGGTTCCTGGATCCCAGCGGGTTGGGTGTGATCAGTTTTGAGGATTTCTACCGAGGGATCAGAGCCATTGGTAATGGAGGTAAGTTATAGTTCCATTTTTAGCAACAGCCATTTTTGTTCGACGCGCACTACCTTTTGAAATGGCTAGCTAATGTTAGCCAATGTTAGCTAACCTTTGTGGTGAACAGGAAGAAAGTTTGAATATGTTGGTGAACGTTAGCTAAAGTGTGCTGTGTGCATCTGCGAGCCGTGCACACAAGCCATTGTGGCCCTTTTCAGCTCATTCTGGTTTGATTGAAAATGATTTTATCCAGTAGAGGACAGGATAAGCCTTCCACCAATGTTTGGAAGAACGATTTAATTTTGAGAAATGTACAGCATGGCCTCGGCTTATCCTCGCCTAGCGATTGTGGATTTGGGGAGGGCGTCGGAAGAACGTTTCAGGAGGAAACGTTTGAACAAGAGCGAATATGTCCTACTCCTTGTGTATTACTGTATTTATATTTTTATGTTTCAGTTACATTTTGGGGCCAAATAAAATGCCTTCTGAATTGTGGAATTCCAAAGGGAGTCGTCCAAACATTACTGTATTAAGTACGGTTTCACTCCTTATACTGTAGATGGCGCTAGTCTACTACAATCATTCACTGGATACAGTAGCTTGGTTTGCCGTTTCCCCGTGTTTTTTTGTTTTTGTTCTTTCCATAATGTACTGTAACATGTACATGGATTCTATAGTGAAAATGTGTTTTCTGTTCCAAGCTTGGTTGCTGAGAGAAATGTTTAAACTGAGATATGGTCTGAAAATGCTAAAATAATAGTTTCCACTATATTTTTCAGAGCTTTGGGGAAACTGATAGCCTATGTGGCCCAGTGTATACTGTCCTTTAACTAATTGTAGCAATTGTCACCGGTATTTGTCAGCCAAGTTCTTTGCAATGTATTCCACAACAACACTGAATTGCATCTGTTTTGTTGCACCTTCATACTTAGCATGGCTGCAGTGTCTTGTGAATGAATTTAGCGGGCACTGTTGCAAAACCTTTTGTCCAAAACGACCTGCCATTAGCGTCTCGCTATAGAACCAAAGAGCTCAGTTTTATCTCACTTCTCGCCGTGCTTCTCTGCTGGGATGGGCATCTCCGTTACCCTGGCCGTCAGATCTGCAGACATCTCAAAGCGCTCAAACATATCGCCCATCACTGAATTTCTGTTGCAGCAGCACGCCCACCTGGTGGTCTGCCAGTTTAGGCGCAGATGAAAGTCTCCCCGAGGGTAGTTTGAACAAATGTGATGCGTTTGATGCACTTCCTTGTGTCTCAATATTTTAGGCTGCCACCTTCACTTTAGACTGTCACTCAGAACTCCGGCGTCTGCTGCTTTTCAGTGCTTCTCCACAACACCGATTCAAATGAAAATGTTGATTTGCTAGATAATCTGTGCTCCTCGTTCTCAAGGCCTTAAAGATGAGCTGAATCGGAAGGTAGAGCAGCACTTTTCCATCCACTTCCTGGAAAATAATTTCAGTTGAGATTTTACGTCATTGTGTGACCGTGGGCGTGTCATTTGACGTCCCCCTTTTCATTTCATGTCAGTCAAATCGACTCCCCGGTTTCAGAATTCGCTGGGCTCTGAAAATCCTACCCCTGGAAACATTGGTAATTCAGTGCTTTAAACAGTGCCTTCGTCTCCTTATCTAACCCAGGAATGAATGTAGTGTGTTCAGCCTCCACAGCGATAAACATACATTGACATCGATCGATTTTGTCCGATTGCCTCAGCAACGACGGTCTGATAAAGAAATTCCCTGCCCGTTCGCACTGTGTGTCTAGAGCTGTCTTGACCTGTTTAATTTCAGCTGAAGGGCTGTGTGTATAACTGTATTTACCTGTTTCATTTCAGCTGAAGGGTACTGTGTATAACTGTCTTTACCTGTTTAATTTCAGCTGAAGGGCTGTGTGTAATGGTATTTACCTGTTTAATTTCAGCTGAAGGGCTGTGTGTATAACTGTCTTTACCTGTTTAATTTCAACTGAACAGCTGGCTGTGTAACTATGGAAACAGTTGCTGGTGTGGCTGCTGTGACCCAGATTTTATTCATGTTCGTCACACCTGGAAACGACAGACCCAGCGCACTGACTTATTTATGGTGTGACATCGTCTCAATGCCAGTGGCTTGTTCCTCTTGGTTCACATCCATGCTTTGTCTTTGTGACCCTGCCCCAATTCAGACCCTCAGCTCTGTGACATGGGATTACCCCCCCGGGAAGAGCCGCCATGCTGCCCGGAAGAGTATGATGATTATGCTGCGTTTGAGGTGAGAAATGTGTGTGTGTGTGTGTGTGTGTGCGCGTGCGTGTGTGCATATGTATGTTTATGCTTGTGTGTGTGTGTGTGTGTGTGTGTGTGTGTTTATGCCTGTGTGTGCGTGTGCGCGTGTGCATGTGTGCATGTGTGTGTGTGTTTATGCCTGTGTGTGTCTGTCTGTCTGTGTTTATGCCTGTGTGTGTGTGTCTGTCTGTCTGTCTGTCTGTGTTTATGCCTGTGTTTGTGTATATGTCTCTGCCTGTGTTTATGCCTGCGTGTGTTTAGACCACGTTATCATTTCAGATTTTTTTTAGAATAAAGCACATTAGCAGATAAGAACATACCAATCGGATCCACTTGAGTTTGAAAGTCAGCTCCTGTGCTCATACCCTCCACAGTAAAGGAGAGATGCCAACATACAGCCACTACTGGAACCACACACAAGTCAAATATAAGTGTGTCTCTCTGTGCCTTATGCCAAGCTATCCTCTCCTGATTACTAAGCCCCATGTGCCCTGGCCTCCACCCACAGCAAGCACCAATACCATACTGCCATTGCCATCAAGTCTGACAGCCTACTTTTGAGTTTTGCTAGCTCACTTTGTTGGACATCGACAGCTATGATGTTTTCACTCATTAGATTATGCAATGATGCTCTAACCAGCTAATTTAGCTAGCTAGCTGGCTAAATTACAGACTGTGATGACGTAGCCAACCTGTATAGCCACCCACTTTATAATTTGTATGGAGTTAAATAAGAAAAAAACAAGCAGAACAACTACATTTCTCATTAAAATCAGTTCACAGTCTTTCTGACTGCAAATATTTATCATGCTAAACAGAATGATCTGGTGGAGAACAGCGGCCTTCGGTCTGGCTGAATTTGTCTCAAGCTGACATTGAGACACGCGGGAGCAGGTAGCGGTTTAGCATGTGAGCCTTATTATGGGTGTAGAGCTGTGGTCTGCGTGTCTGGAATTCCTCCTCATTACCGTGCCTGGATGTGTGTATTTACATTTAGTTTCAGTCCTCATGTCAGCTCTCAGTGAAGCCTGCTGTCTGTAGCTGCAGCCCCCTCTACTGGTCATGGAGCACAGTGTAGTGCATGTTCAAAGCAGATGTACTAGTTTAAGAAAAACATGATGATGAATTAAACCTGCAAGCAGGGTTGAGGGGGTCAAGCAGTCCAGCAGGGCAGGGTCGCCATGACACCACATTTTACTCCATATCCTCAGGAAGGAGTCCTGAGTCTGGGGGGCCTGTAGCGTAGTGGTTAAGGTAAATGACAGGGACATGCAAGGTCGGTGGTTCTAATCCCGGTGTAGCCACAATAAGATCAAAATTTGTACAGCCGTTGGGCCCTTGAGCAAGGCCCTTAACCCTGCACTGCTCCAGGGGAGGATCGTCTCCTGCTTAGTCTAATCAACTGCACGTCGCTCTGGATAAGAGCGTCTGCCAAATGCCAATAATGTAATGTAATGTAATGAGTCCGTATACCAAGTTTGGGCATCTCATTTCCTGTCTGGCTGCTTCGCCGCCGATTTCGATTGGCTGTACTGAACAACCGATTTTGAAAATCAAAGATCCATCTGAAAACTTTTGGTGAAAATTTTTATTAAATTGTGACCTGTGAATCTTTTTCAGAAAATCCAATCGCTATTTGAGTATGGACTAGGCTTAGTGCATGTCTGTACTGAATAAGGTTTTTTCATGTTAAAGGTTACCTCTGGCATTCAGATAATTCTTACTTCATTTAGTTATCTATGAATACATAAACTCAAGCAATAAAATGCATTTTGGAGCTTTAGCTTTTATTTTATTTACGGTGAAAGTAGGGGCTTATCCAGTCTTGAATTTCCTGGGCGCCTCCATTTCTGCAAGCTCACAAAGCATCACATGGTTGCAGTTGTTTACATTTCAGTGCAGACATAACAACAAATCGAACAAGAGCTGACTAATGTCTAAAAGACATATTTCTTATGCCAGTGGGCAGCATTATAGAACAGTATAGATCTAAGTCTTACCTCTCACAGGTTTCCGAAAGAAAAAACAGGATTAAAGCTGTGGACAAACCTTGTTGGCCTGTTGTGGTTACCCCTAAAATATTATCAGAAAGAATTGAACTCGATTTAAATTCAAATGGATCCCGACACAAGAACCCTCATTCTGTCAGTCATTTTGAGATGTGTGCGTTTTATACTTTTACCATTGTAGACTTTATTAAATTTGAATGAGACCTCAAAATTCCTAATCCATAGACTCAAAGGGGAGACACAATGCTAACTTATAAATCAGGTTATCTGCCCACATGTCACAGGCAGCCATTACAGCAGAACGGGCTGCCTGCTGCTGCTGTCTGTGTGCTATCTGACTCTGTCCTATGTTGTTGCACAGTTATTATATTATAGATAGCCTACTGAACACAAACTAATGAGTTACACGGGTAACACCGATTACTTTTAGTTTCAGTCTGCTTCAGCGTTGATTATGAGATTATCCGTCAGTGGCCACTCGCAATAAAGCAAAGACCTCTCTGCATGATTGACAACCTGCCAAGCTAATATGACTCATTGTTTCAGAGAATTTCTGAAGCAACACTTCTGTTGTCAAAACGGTTCAAACTGA